>NC_134551.1:21793873-21888880 GCF_025594145.1 Primulina tabacum | reverse complement strand
AGCTTGTTTTCTAGTCTGGATTGTCCATTAATTAATTAATTGTGCTCCGAAAAATCCTAGAATTATCCTACAACTTACATGCAAAGAATGGTCAAATGGTTGATGAGTTGGCAATTAGTTGCTAGCAACTATGGGGCCGAAATGCTAATAAAATGAAGGGAATGTTGTTATCTAGTCAACTAATAATCCTTGAAAGCCTTACTAATCCTTTAAATAATTTAGTGAGCTAACCCCTTAATTAATAACTTAAATGAGTTCATTTCTTAATCACCTCAAATAATTAAATTAAATCCTCAAACCTCCCTTTCTAACTTAAATGAACTTAGTTGCTAGCTAAATTAACTTCTGGAAATATTTCTCGAATCTTAAATTCTATCTCAAAACTCCAACTCCGGTCCGGCCTCACTGAAATACTGAAATGCTAAAAATCAAACTACTGAACTGAAATAAAATAATTAACTTCAAAAATGCATTTAAAATAATCATGCAATGAAGTCAATTAAATTTAAAAATCTAGAATTATGCATGGCTTATACGTACTGATTTACGGGTTCTACAATCCTTCCCCCCTTAAATAAATTTCGTCCTCGAAATTAGAACTCACCGAATAACTCAGGGTATCGACTTCTCATCTCCGGCTCAGACTCCCACGTAGCTTCCTCCTCTGAATGGTTGAGCCATTTGACTTTGACTCGCTTAACCAACTTGTTCCGAAGTTTCTTCTCCTGTCTGTCTAGGATCTGCACGGGTCTCTCCTCATAAGATAAGTTCGGAGTAAGCTGCAACGGCTCGAAATTCAGCACATGCGAAGGATTTGCCATATACTTCCTCAGCATGGAGACGTGAAAGACATTGTGTACTCCGGCCAGATTCGGCGGAAGAGCCACACGATACGCTAGCGTCCCAACTCTGTCGAGGATCTCAAACGGTCCAATGAATCTCGGACTGAGCTTCCCTTTCTTGCCAAATCTCATGACACCCTTCATAGGTGCCACTTTCACGAAGACATGATCGCCCACTGCAAACTCTAATCTCTCCTCCGCTGATCGGCATAACTCTTCTGTCGGCTCTGAGCAGTCCTCATCCTATCACGGATCTTGACTACTACATCTCTGCCTGCTGAACAATCTCTGGACCCAACTCTGCTCTCTCTCCTACTTCATCCCAATGAACAGGAGATCTACACTTGCGGCCATACAGCTTCATACGGAGCCATACCTATAGACGACTGGAAACTGTTGTTATAGGTGAACTCTACCAATGGTAAGTTCGACTCCCAACTCCCGAGAAATCAATGACGCAAGCACGGAGAAGATCCTCTAAATCTGAATAACTCGCTCCGACTGTCCATCTGTCTGCGGATGGAAAGCTGTGCTAAACAGCAACTTCGTACCCAAAGTCGAATGCAAACTCTTCCAAAACGAGGAAGTGAATCTGGGATCTCTGTCGGATACGATAGAAACTGGAATACCATGGAGTCGGACTATCTCTCGGATATACAGCTCTGCATACTGAACCATGGTGAAAGTCGTCTTAATAGGCAAGAAGTGCGCTGATTTGGTAAGACGATCTACAATCACCCAATAGCATTCGATCCTCTGGCTGACCTCGGCAATCCGGTCACAAATCCATGGTAATGTTCTCCCCTTCCACTCGGAATAGGAAGGCTTGAGCAAACCTGCTGGTCTCTGATGCTCGGCCTTCACTAACTGGCAAGTCAGGCACTCGGATACAAAACGCCTGATGTCCTTCTTCATCCCTGGCCACCAATACAATAGCTGCAGATCTTTGTACATCTTCGTACTCCCAGGGTGAATGGAGTACGGGGACGTATGGGCCTCTGATAAGATGTCTGCTCGGATAGAATCACTGCTAGGAACCCATATCCTATCTCGGTATCTCACAATACCGTCGCTGACTGAATACAAAACACTGCCCTTGGCTTCATCTCTCTTCTTCCACTGTGCCAACTGCTCATCTGCTGCCTGACCGCTGCGAATACGGTCAAAAGAGAGACTGGATAGTCAAGGTAGATAACGAGGAACTCTACCTCGAGGGTAAGTCTCAAGATCAAACCTCTGCATCTCGATCTGAAGAGGTTTCTGATCGTCAAATGAGCCATCACTGCGACTTTCCTGCTCAAAGCATCCGCAACTACATTAGCTTTACCCGGGTGGTAGCTAATGTCACAATCGTAGTCTTTCACAAGCTCCAACCAACGCCTCTGACGCATGTTCAGCTCCTTCTGCGTAAAGAAATACTTGAGGCTCTTATGGTCGGTAAAGATCTGACACTTCTCTCCATACAGATAGTGCCTCCAAATCTTCAAAGCAAAAACTACGGCCGCTAACTCCAGATCATGGGTAGGGTAATTCTTCTCGTGGATTTTCAGCTGTCGAGAAGCATACGCTATCACTCTCCCATGCTGCATCAAAACTGCACCTAAACCAAGCTTCGAAGCATCGGTATAAAGGACAAACTCGCCGGCCTGACGGCAGCCAAAACGGTGCTGAATAAGAGCTTGCTTCAAAGTATCGAAGCTCTTCTGACACTCCTCGCTCCACACAAACTTCACATTTTTCTTGTCAGTGCTGTGAGTGGAACGGCAATGGAAGAATCCCTGATGAATTCCTGTAATATCCTGCTAGCCCAAGAAACTGCGGATCTCGGATGCATTCTGAGGCACAACCCAATCTCTGACTGCTACAACTTTCGCGGGTCTACCTCAATGCCACTGCTAGAAACAATGTGGCCCAAGAACGCCACCTTCTCTAACCAGAATTCGCACTTACTGAACTTTGCGAATAGTTTGTGCTTCTGCAATGTCTGCAACACTGTGGTCAGATGCCTGCTGTGCTCCTCCCGACTCTTGGAGTAGACGAGAATGTCATCTATGAACACTATCACAAACTGGTCGAGGTACGGCTGAAATACGCGATTCATGAGATCCATGAAGATCGCTGGCGCATTCGTCAGACCGAACGGCATCACAGGAACTCGTAGTGGCCATAACGAGTCCTGAAAGCTGTCTTCGAGACATCAGCATCTCTCACCCTCAACTGGTGATAACCGGAACGCAGATCTATCTTGGAGAAAATCGAAGCTCCCTGCAACTGGTCAAACAGATCCTCAATCCTCGGCAGTGGGTATTTATTCTTCACTGTAACCCTGTTCAACTCCCGGTAGTCAATGCAAAGCCTCATCGCCATCCTTCTTTTTCACAATAAGACTGGCGCGCCCCATGGAGAAAAGCTCGGGCGAATGAACTCCTTGTCGAGAAGTTCCTGGATCTGCTTCTTAAGCTCTGCCATCTCTGTCGGTGCTAGTCGGTACGGCGCTTTGGATATCGGAGCCGTACCTGGCATAAGCTCAATGGAAAACTCCACCTCTCTCTCGGTGGCATACCAGAGACGTCTTCGGGAAAAACGTCTAAGAAATCTCTGACAATCGGAACATCTGAGGCTGACTGGCTGGGTTCCTCGGGGACAGATAAAAAGGTTGCTAGAAATGCCCGACACCCTCTATGCATGAGCTTCCTAGCCTGAACATAAGGAATAATGCGCGGTAAAGGAAAGTACCTGTCCGGCTCAAATAAGAACTGCTCCATTCCAGGCGGTCGGACAAGAACATCTCCGCTGGAAGTCTATCAACACTCTGTTCCTCAATAGCCAGTCCATCCCTAGGATGATGTCAAATTCCGGCATCGGTAGCACAATCAGATCCGCATAAACAAGATTACCGTGCAGCTCAAGGTCTATATCTCGGATAACATTGGTGCTGCCATCTCCTCGCCTGACGGCAACACTACTGAAAAGGCTGTATCTAGCCCAATGGTCTGGATCTTGAGAAAGTTTGCAAAGACCTCGAAATAAACGAGTGAGTGGCCCCTGAATCTATCAAGGCCTTGGTAGCGGAACCAGATATAAAAATTCTCCCTGTCAACAACATAGTCTCCGGGTTGGTTTCCGCGGCATGGAGAGCAAAAACTCTGCCTTGGGTAGGCAGATTCCTCTGAGGACTGCAGCAACATGTGGTCTGGACTGCCACACTTAAAACACTTTCCTGAGCCAGCCATACATGCTCCAGGATGGCGACGTGAGCACCTGGGACAGACTGGGTGCTCCTGAGTCCTCGGGGCTGGGCGTCCCCGCTGCTGCTGCTGGCCTCGGTTCCTGGGCGGTCCATGAAAAGGCCTCTTATTCTGCTGCTGATGCTGATGAGGAGGAGGGCGGTGCGGTGCCTGGACTGGGCGCTTGCCCTGGCGATCCCTCTCGATATCCCGCAGATCCTGCTCTGCGGCTAAGGCCTTGGAGACGGCAATCTCATAAGTAGCAGGGTCAGATACCCTAACATCCCGGCGCAAGATCGGCCGTAAACCCACCAGGAAGTGCATCAGCTTGGCTCTGGCATCATTCGCTATCAGGGGCACAAAGTGACAGCCCCTCTCGAACTTACGGATAAACTCCGTAACCGACATATCCCCCTGTCTCAGACTCATGAACTCGGTGGTCAGCCTGGTGCGAACCTCCTCAGCAAAATACTTGGAGTAGAAAACCTCCGTAAAGCGGGTCCAAGAAAGTGTAGCCAAGTCAGGGCTACCGAAGCTCCTTCCCACCATAAGCGGGTCTCCAGTGAACAGTAGGTGGCACATCGGACTCGGTCTGCGTCCCCCAGCTCCATAAAATCGAAGATAACCTCGAGGGATTTGATCCATCCCTCGGCAACCATGGGGTCAGATGCCCAGAGAATTCCTTCGGGCGCATCTTCATGAATCGCTCATAACAGCCTCGGGCCCTGTCGGCCTGGCTGCGGCTGCGGCTACGGCTGCGGCATTGCCCCCGCAAACTGTGCGAAGAACTGTGCCATCCCAGCTAACATCTGGGCACTCATGTCCGGTGGGGGCGGTGGAGGAGGTGGTAGTTCTCCCTCCGGTCTACGCTCCTCCCGTCCTCTCGCGAGGCTCCTCCTCTCTGTTGCGCTCTAAAATGCGTCTAGAGGACATACTGTTCCAACATAACCATACGTAACTAACATGCATAATTCCAAATTTATTTTAAATGAACATTGAAATACTGAAAATCTGGAAGCATGCTGACAAAATAATTCATGCTTTAACTAAAATGCTGAACTGAAAAACTTACAGACCGAAGACGTGGCTTCGTGAGCTTCTCGCGCGGTCAGTAGTAGTGAAACCCTATACAGACCACCGCTCTAATACCAATTTTAAAGGCCCTAGAACTTCTTGCTGAAAATTTGCGGAAATTAAAAATTTTCTTTTTAAAAGAACTTAAGTGGCCTCATTCATAAAATCACTGGTGAAACAATTTCAATATTTCAAAATATTGCAGCGGAAAGAAAATAAAGTTTGCCAAAAATCACAATTTAAAAAAATATCCAACGACTGATAAAATGTTTGCGGAATAAAATAACAACTGCTGCTCTGAGGTTTTCGGGTGCCACTACTGCCAACCCAAGCTGGGCTCACGGTTCCCCGCCCTCGGCCATGGCCTCATCAGTACCTACAACAATCAAGTCCTAGTGAGCCTAAGGACTCAGCATGCATATATCGCAGGTAACGAGTAAAAATCTGAATTAAAATATGCATGATTTAACATATCCTGTCCTGGGCATGCTGAAAATAATCTGTACTGAGCAATTATAATCGTGCATAACTAAACTGATAATCACAGAAAAAAAATGTTTGCTCCTTGGAGCCCTGTACTGAAATAACTGATAAAATTTTCTGTTGAGATTAGTTTACGCCTGATGGCCACTGCACTAAGCTGAACTTGATCGGTAACTGGCTCACGGGAAGGCTGAAACTAAACTGAGCTGGCCGGTCATTGGCGACCGGGTAGTAACCTTACTGAAACTGATCGGTCACTGGCGACCGTATAAAATAACACTCCCACATAGTGAATGAACCACAAGCCATATCGCATAAATCCAAAAATAATCATTTTCTATTTAATGCACGTAAAATAATTAACTGGCATAATGAAAATGTCCCGTAATTTTATCAACTGGATTGGATTGGATCGTCCCCAGGCTCGCTGCAACCTAACTGTGCTATGAAAAATATGCAATAGCTTAAACTGACCAACTATGCAATTTAGTTCAAAAGATGCGACTATGACGCATAATGACTACATTTAATCATGACTCCGAGCAACCTGAACCGACACCGAACCGACGTATAGTCATGATTAAAATACGCTGACAAAATCATAAATAATGCTCCTAAATGATAGGGTCGAAGTGTAGGTGGAACTGGAGGCCAAAACACGAAACGCGTCTTTCGAGAGTCAATTTGGCACATCGCACCGTAAATCTCGTACGACCCTCAAAAATGATCCAACTGACAACGGTCAAAAACATGACCTTCCTAACTCAATGAGGTACTGTCCAGTCCAAGGCAATGGGCTAAAAGCCAACCAAGAACTCGAACGAGCCACCGAACCGACACAGCAACTTGCTGTAATTTCCAGCAGCTGCAACCTTGCTTGCATCGCGTCGTTTGCGAGACTTTGTGCCATTGGGGCTTGAACCACCGACCAAATCCTCTCCACAACGTCCCAAGGAATGATTCGAACCATGGCTAAGGGCTTTTGGCTAGCCATAGTTTCGCACCATTCCAGCAACAACCAAAAACTCATACCGAGAATGCTTTTGTATGCGTGTGTAGTGTGTTGCTTCGATTGATGTCTTGTGTCGTTCCAAGTGGCCATTGATTGAACATGGCACAATCTAGACATCTAGGGGCATGGTATGAACCGTGGCTAAGGGCATAGGCCAAACAAGATCCACATCAAACCACACAATTAGAAAAACATGTTGCTGTCAAAAGAAGGGAACTGAGAGGGGAGGGGGCTTCTTGTTGATTATTTAAAAACCGATGAGCCATGGACCAAGCCACCAAAAGGGGGACTTAGTCACGTCTTAGACATGCTAGGGGAGTGATCCAACCATGGCTAAGATCCCTTATGGCAGCCAAGATCAGATCCAACCCCTTGACATAAAAACTGAAATTTCGAACACCAATCTGCGCCTATGGGAAACTTGCTGTCATTATGAATTCCAGCGAGCATGGGAGTTAAACCAATGGACAAACGTGGTCCCTTATGCATCCTATTACATGTATATAGGGTCGCCTTGGGAGCCTGGAATCGAACCAATCAACTGAAACAACAAAACTCAGAAAAACGTGAAGCTTGTCATGAAAGGGCCGAAATCTGCATGCATTAATTTCTGAAATTCTATGATGTATTTCGGTTTTTGCATGATAAAACATGATCATGTACTGAAAAATAATTGATAATATGACTTGATTGAGGTTTGAAAGAAATCTAGACATGCCTTGATTCGTTTGATGGAAAACGAAAGGATGCGACGACTCGGCGCGGAGGAGACGGAGTGGCTAGCTTCTCTACCTTTCTTGTACTCGAGTTCTCTCCCTTATTTCCTACTGGATTCCCACGGTTCTCAGCTTAAAAGTTCACTCAGATTTCGAAAAAAAAGAGAGGGGAAAAATGGTTAGGAAGGTGAGGAGAAAGGGTGCAAGATATAGGGAACTGAATCAAGACTAAGTCCACTCTCCTTTGAAATTTGAATTGTGGTTTGCTATCAAATCTTCTTGGAAGCTTCTAGGAGGGGTGGCCGATTATTAGCTTGTTTTCTAGTCTAGGATTGTCCATTAATTAATTAAATTGTGCTCCCAAAAATCCTAGAATTAACCTACAACTTACATGCAAAGAACATGGTCAAAAGGTTGATGAGTTGGCAATTGAGTTGCCCTAGCAACTATGGGGCCGAAATTATGCTAACAAATGAGTGGGAAGTGTTGGTTATCTAGTCAACTAATAATCCTGAAAACCTTACTAATCATTTAAATAATTTAGTGAGCTAACCCCTTAATTAAATAACTTAAATGAGTTCATTGCTTAATCACCTCAAATAATTAAATTAAATCCTCAAACCTCCCTTCTAACTTAAATGAAACTTAGTTGCTAGCTAAATTAACTTCTGGAAATATTTCTCGAATCTTAAATTCTATCTCAAAACTCCAACTCCGGCCGGCTTCACTGAAATAACTGAAATGCTAAAAATCAAACTACTGAACTGAAATAATAAAATAATTAACTTCAAAGAAATGCATTTAAAATAATCATGCAATGAAGTCAATTAAATTTAAAAATATCTAGAATTATGCATGGCTTATACGTAAACTGATTTACCGGGTTCTACATTTAGATTCCATATGTTGAAAGAATTATATATGATAGCATGTTCTTGACATATTGAGCATAGTATATACACAACCGGATCGAAGAACGGATGTTGTATGCTATTGTAACTATTTTCCAGCGTGTTAGAGTTAACTTGTGCAGATTTTGAGTACTATCATTATGTTATGATGATGATTATGAGTTGAGACCTATGATTTATTGATATATGTGGGAGTTGGATTGACCGATATCGAGAAATTACGTGTTATGCCGTCAAATTGTATCGAGATCAAGTAGTTGAATGGATACGTGTTGATTGAGATTAGAGATTAATAGAATATATATCAACATTTCCATTTCAGATTTGGTATTGATAGATTCGTCTTCAAGACTTGGACTACGACACAGATTGTGCGACGAAAGGTATAATGCATGTTTTGTTTGGGTAAGACACAACTCAAATAGATTCAATTTGAGTTTCCCAACAAAATCACATACTAGATTAGTTGCTTGTCTTTTGATATGATTATGATTTGTTTATAGATTAAATTCGAATCTTTTGATATGAGTGATTATGCATTTATAGATTTATATTCATGCATTTGAGATAGGAGAGTCATTGGCAGATTTGCCAAACTTCTCGACGTTCGGTGTATCGACGCATAGGAGCAGACATCCTCCGATTGTAGACATTCGATACAGACATGACCGAAGTCTAGGAATAAGATGTACAGTTACCCCGATTGGGAGGGTAGGTGACAGACAGTGACGTCTTATTCACACCGGGATCCCTAGAGTAGAGTCGATTCGAGTCAAGACATGATTTGATTTGAATTGCATGTTTATATAGATTGGTTTCATAAACTATGGAGCCCATTATTATTGCTTTGATTCATGATTTATGATTATGTATCAGCATGTATACATGTTTTATACTGGGATTTGTTCTCACCGGAGTTCCGGCTGTTGTTATGTCTGTATGGTGCATAACAACAGGTGGGGCAGGATCAGGGTCGCGACAGAGATTAGAAATGGACATAGCGTGGTGATCACGGGTCCCCACATAACATCTAGGCGTTCATGTCTGGTGCAGGTGGTGGAGGTAAATCTCTCTCCTGCCTAAGGTCCTCACCATCCTCATGACGATGCTCATCATTTGTCATGCGCTCATGAATGCGTCTAGGAGACATACTGTTCCATACATACAACCCATACGTAACTAACATGCATAATTTCTGTTATTTCTTAAATTTAAATAAATACTGCATAATCATAATCTGATCATAAAATATCTCATGAAAACATGCTGTTAAAATATTTCATGACTTAATCGAAATGCGTAAACGTAAAACTTACAGGACCGAAGACGTGACTTCGTGAGCTTCTCGAGGTCAGTAGTAGTACAACCCTTTACAAGAACATAGGCTCTGATACCCACTGTAGAGGCCCGTATCTCGTTCTTGTAAATTTGCGGAAATATTTAAAATTTTTTTCTTTAAAGTAATAACTTGCCTCATTCTAAAATAAACTGATAAAAAGGTTTAAATGTCAAAATAGCAGCGGAAGTAAATGCTGTTTCAAAAACAATCACTTAAAATATTTCAACAAAAACAAAATGAGGTTTGGGCATAAAAATGATAAATAAACTGAAACATGAGGTACTCGGGTTCCTACTACTGCCGACCCAAGCTAGCTCACTGGTCCCCGCCCTCGGCCTCGACCTCATCAGTACCTACAACAATCAAAAACTAGTGAGTCTAAAGGACTCAGCATGCATATACGGAATAACAAGTAAAATATATAGTAAAATTTTTGCGTAACATAAAACATATCGTATCGTATAGCGTAAGGTGAAAATCGTGTCATGGATAATTATAAATACGTGCATAACTGATAATCGTACGTAAAAGGTTTGCTCGATAGAGCCCTGTCCTAAAATAGCATATCATAATTTTTCTGTTGAGATAATGTTCTACGCAAGTGGCCCATAACATATCATAACATAACATGCACGTCTGATCAGACTAAACCACAGTATACTAGGTGTAGAAGATCATCACAGCCCTTGGACTGGATATCCGTACCCATACATTAACATGAACCGGTCGTAGGTTACCGGGTGAAGTAATAATCCCATAAGCTGAATCCATAAGCGTGAGGTGGCCACAAGACATATCGCATTTAGTCTCAAAATAAACATTTTATATTTTATGCACGTAATATAATTATAATCCTGTCTTTACTAAATGGTTTGGATCGTTCCCAGGCTCGCTGCGACCTAATTCTAACATGAGAAACATGCAAATAACTTAACTTGACCAACATTCAAATCGAGCTAAAAAAACGAGACTATTACGCCCAACAAACTTAATATTCAACCATGGATTCGTACCACCCGACCGACACTGAACCATCATTTAGCCATGATTAAAATACACCTAAAATACTGGAAAACATGACCCTAGGCTGTAGTACACGAAAAGATGTGAATGGTGGCCAAAATCCTGAAACGCTCTTTCGAGGGTCACTTTGGCACATTGCACAGTAAATTCTCGTACGACCTCTAAACTTAATCAAATAACAAACCGCAAAAAACATGACCTTCCTAACTAAATGAGGTCTTGTCCAGTCCAAGGAGATAGGATAAATGCCAACCAAGAACTCGAAACAAGCCTCTGAACCGAAGCCCAAGCTACTGTCAAAAAAATACAGCAGCAGCTGTTGTGCTTCCTTGTTTCGTTTACAAGGCTAATTGCCATTGGGGCTTGGCAATATGGCCTGCAGTGCCACATCGGTAGCAAGTATAAGAACCAAACCTGCACTCTCCCCTGTGATGCCTACTGCACTTGGGACACAAGGGCCTCTCTGGATCAAATGGAACTGCTGGTGGTTTAGGACTCGACTCAACTTGCCTTTTCCTTTGAAACGATCCTTTCCTCTTTGATTCGAACCCTGGCCTCTTTGAGCAATGGCCTGCTGTGTAGCCTATCTCTCTCTTGCAATATCTTTCTCATCTTGCTCGGCCAACAAAGCCTTAGCCACAATCTCTTTGAATGTCACCGCCTTCGACATATTGATGTCCCTTCTGATCTCTACTCTAAGGCCTCTAATGAAATGAGCACCCTTGTCTTTGTCATTGGAGGCAATATACGGGGCAAAGAGACAGCCCTCTTCGAACTTCAGAATATACTCATCGACATTCATACCTCCTTGACGAAGCTCCAAAAACTCAGTCACCTTCCGAGTCGAAGTGCATCAGGGAAGTACTTGTCATAGAAAAGATCAGTGAACTCCTGCCACTTCAATGCCGGTACATCCACACTTTCCTTGGTAGCATTCCACCAAATCCGTGCAGCTTTGACTAACATGAACACTGCACAACTGATTCTGTCCTTGTCTTCAAAGTTAAGATGATCAAAAATAGCCTCAAGTGCCTTGATCCACTCTACTGCCACAAATGGATCAGTGCTTCCTGCAAACTCAGGCGGATCCATTCTCTTGAAAGCAGTAAATACCCCATCGGTTCCAACTGTTTGAACCACTTGGTCTCTTCCTTGGCCTCTACCTTGACCTGCACCTTGCATATGGAGTAACTGTTGGATCTGCTCACTATGGACCTTGGCTTGCTCTTTCAATAACTTGCCGAACTCGTCGACAACTCTAGATGAAGAACTATCCTCACCCTCTGAAGCCTTTCTCTTAGGAGGCATAACTCCTACAATGTGCTCACATAATATATATCAACCAATAACAATGAATAGATGCAAGAAAAGACATACCCGGACCGTTGAAAGTAGACGAAGTCATATGCATTGGTCCAAAGAACGGTGCTCTGATACCACTAAATGTAACACCTCTGACCGGTTTTAATAAAATAACAGCGGAATTTAAATAAACATTTCTTTGAAAGGGAGGAAGGATTTAAAAATTTTCTTGACAACCACATAAATTCACTTTTTACAAACAAAAGTATATACATGATCAATCAATGATGAAACCAAAATACAAAATATCATTTGTATGATCATGTCCAAAGAGCTATCAAAATATCTTCTTCCTTCCATCTATGATATGCATATGACCCCGGCTCCAATCACGTCCTGGTCCATCGCTCTTATCTGCATCACATGAAATAACTGAAATGAGTATAAAAACTCAGCAAGTGGAACTCTTACATAACAATGGATACATAGCATACTCTGTAAAACATGGCTTTGAAAACATTAAATACCATCAACTCTGAAACATGAATATTCTGAAACATGAATATCATAGCAATAATAACAATAACGATGGTATTTCTCTTTACTCTGGTTGGATTGATATCTATATAGTATCTCTATCTCTGTACCTATATCCCATCGATATAAATCGACAACTCTGAGGGATATAAGCCTATGGTCGTTGATCAACTAATTACATGCCATCTCTGACTATGTATCTATCAATCCATAAAACATTTGAACTCTCTCTTGGGCATTTTATCAAACACTTTGCATACTCTTTCTCTTGTATTCCCTTTTTCACAATTGAGACATAAAATGCCTCCAATATATATAACAAGTGTATCAATACATAATCATGAATCAAATGAAGGGAATAGCACATTAAAACCATTGAAATACCATACATATATTATCATGTGAGCACAAGAATGAAATTCCACTTACAACCCTTGGAGCAATTGATTCTAATCTCTTGGTACAAAACCTACAACAATAAACCATGAATAACACCATCAACAACTCAATAGTCCAACAACAATACCATAAAGCCATAAAACCAACACCATCAACAACCCATATCATCTCCAACACCAAAAACTAAGAATAAACTAGACCAAAAGCTTACCTTAGCTTCCTTGAACCCAAAACTATCTTGATCTCAATTCAATAATCCAACAAAATGCTTGAATCAAAGGAAGGAAATGAAAGGAAAAGGAAACCTAGCTTCCTTGTTCTGAAGAAACCGAGAGAATGGGAAAGAAATGAGAGAAAATGAAGTCTCCACCTATTTTATACCTTAAAACACCAAAAACACGACTTTACTGTTCACAGACCGCGGGTGCGCTAGCCCATGCACCGCGGGTGCGCTATGCCTTCGGCAACTCATCCAAAAATTTGAAACAGTAGACCGCTGGTGCGGTCATCTTTTAGAGCGCGGGTGCGCTCTCCACTCTGCGCACAGCTTCTCCAAAGATCGCCTCCGAAACGCCTTTTCCCATCATAATTTGGAAAAATGGTAACTACAAAGTTGTAGCTCTATGTCTTTTCTTGAACCTCTCAAAATTTCAGATCATTTGGAGGTCTGAGTAAAAAGTTATGCTAAATCTCCCAACATGTGTCACAGGAGGAACGTCGAAACACACGACACACTTCGGGGCACTTTTGGCTTACCTTCCACAATGATTTGAACAAAACTCAAAATAAGAAAGTTACACCTCTATGTCTTATCTAACTACTCCAATTGGCCTCATACCAATTGGCTCAACATACGAATTATCATGAATTAATCGTAATGACGCTACAATCAAACTACACAACATCTATCATCAACAATACTATAAATCATAAATCGCCATCCTTAACATCAAAACTATACTTAAACTTACCCAAATAGCCAATAATCATACGAAATCTTAAACCATACCGTTCACCAGGCTTGGCTATTACACATATGATCAACCATGCATTGATCTAGACATCATGTGGTATTGTATGAACCAAGGGTTAAGGGCTAAAAGTGATGCGAACACGGATGGTCAGGCGCCAAGGAAAGCATGGGACCCTTTGGAGTTGCCGGAGGGACCAATCACGAGGGGACGATTGAAGAAGTTCAAGGAAGCATTGCACGGACTTATGAGCAATGAAGAAGGTCTTACAAGCAAGGTGCAAAGTGCTGGAGGGTTTTTGATGCATGGAAGTGAGTTTGGAAGTCACAAGAACATTATTCAAGTGATAGATGAAGTTGAGTCCAGCAGCATTGGCGCCCGAGCGGTCAAATATTACCGCCCGAGCGCCATACTTACTGTCCGAGCGCGAGTAGTACAGAAGCCTTGGCGCTCGAGCGGTAATATTCTACCGTCCGAGCGCGAGTCAGTTTCGGGAAGAATCCTAGTTTCCTAGTTAGAGTTTTAATTATTATGGCAACTAGATTTTTTTTTATTATCTTTTGATATAAACATATGTTGCACAAAATTTTGGAGAACTTTTCAGATTCATTATTTGATATTTTATCAAAGTTTAGAGTTTTCTCTCAAACTTTTCAAAGCTTCGTTTTGTTATTCAAAAATCAAACTTATCAAAGTTTTTAACTTTGTGGCGTTTGTCGATCGTGCTTGTGCGGATTGTCGTCGACTTGTTCTTCGAAAGTTCGTTATAATATCGGTTGTTTATCTCGTGATTATTTGTTGCTAGACTTTTCATAGTTTAGAGGCGAAAATCACAACACACACGCTTAATTCAAAAGATCGGGACAACAACGATTCTTTGTTCGTCAGTGAATTGAGGGCGCGATTTGATTTTAATCGTGTTTGCTATTCGTTCGTACAAAGATTCACATCATTTGGTATTAGAGCTTAGGTTCATTGAAATTCAAGCAAGTTATCTTGTTATTAAATTTGCAGATCTGTATTATTTCTTCGTTTGTTTTCAGATCTGTTTTGGTCTATCGTTCTTCGTAGATTTTTTCGTGAATCTGTGATTCTCGAAATTTGTTGGTGTCTTTTTTTTTTGGGATTTTCGAGTAGCACTCAGCAAAAAAAAAAAAAAAAATTCCGAAAATCCACAATTATTTCTTTTTGATATTTTGTTCTATTCCCTTTTGTGAGTCATACACACTTGCCTCACACAGTCAAAAAAAAAATTATTATTATTGATCTTCAAATTACTTCTCTACGCAGCCCAAGTGAGTCGATCACATTTGTTCACAAGCTTAAACTTGATTGTTTGATAAATTCAAATACAAAGCTTGAGCACCTTGAGAGGACTCTCGAACTTGAGTGACATTAGTTGAGTGTGAGTGAATTTTCTTTGGAGTGATTAGTGAGTATTTGTTGTGAGCCAAAAAAAAAAAAAAATTTGTGAGAAAAGACGAGTGAATTTCTTTGGAGTGACCGTGAGCATTTGGGTGAGGATTATTTTGTTTGTACTAACGTTTTCTTGCAGGTAAAAGTTTGAAATTAGATGGAGAGGGAGGTAGGAGATAGTTCGAACCCGGGGTTGTCTAAGGTTCAAATGGAGGCGCTATTTGGGCATTTTAGTAGGATGATGTCGACCCAAATGGAGTCGTTACATGAAAGGTTGGATAAGCTTGAGGTTGGTGTTAGTGGGAGTAAGTCTAAACCTGAGGATTTGAGTAGAGAGGATGAGGAGTATGACTTGGGTGGAGATGAGGAGAGTCAAAATGAAAATTGAGGTAGGAATGGAAGAGGTAGAGGATACGGTAGAGGAAAAAGAGGAGCCGTACGGGGCAGATATGATGGGGATAGGGAAGATGGTAACATGGGTAGCATTAAGATGAAAATTCCATCGTTCCATGAGAAATCTGACCCTGAGGCGTATTTAGAGTTGGAAAAGAGGGTAGAGTTTGTGTTTGAGTGTCACCACTACTTCGAACAAAAGAAGGTGAGGTTGGCGGTGGTGGAATTCTTAGATTATGCTCTCATTTGGTGGGATCAACTAGTGACCACTAGAAGGAGGTATAATGAGAGACCTATTGAATCTTGGGATGAGATGAAGAGGGTCATGAGGAAAAGGTTTGTGCCCAATCACTACTATAGGGAGATGTTTAAGATGTTACAAACTTTGAGGCAAGGGTTGACGAGTGTCGTGTACTACTATAAGGAGATTGAGGTAGTCATGATTAGGGCAAATATTGAGGAGGATAGTGAGGCGACCATGGCTCGTTTTCTTTGTGGTTTGAACAGGGAAATTCAAGATCAAGTGGAGCTCCAGCACTACTTGGATCTAGACGAGATAATGCAAATGGCCATAAAAGTGGAGCAACAACTCAAAAGGCGTGGAGTTGGCCGCACCAATCAAACTGGGGGTTCATCATCTTCTTGGAGATCAAATGCGGTGAAGCGTGAAGAGAATAAGGTGGTGACCAAGCCCAAATTTGAGACCAAACCAGAGGCGCCTAAGCAAGGAGTACAAGGTAAATCTGAAACTCCTTCTAATCGATCTAGAGATGTTAAATGTTTTAGGTGTCAAGGGTTAGGGCATATTTCTAGTGAATGTCCTAATAAAAGGGTGATGATCTTAAATGAGTATGGTGAATATGAGTCCCAAAGTGAGAGTGACGATGATGAGATGCCTGCGTTAGAGGATCCTAATGAGGGATATGAGGCGGTTATAGGTGAAGCACTAGTGACTAGGCGTATCATGAGTGCCCAAGTCAAGGAGGAGGAGACTAACCAAAGAGAGAACTTGTTCCATACTAGGTGTTTTGTGAATCAAAGGGTTTGCAATTTAATCATAGATGGGGGGAGTTGTACTAATGTGGCAAGTGTTGAAATGGTGGAGAAATTGGGTTTACCTACACTAAAACACCCTCGACCATATAGGCTTCAATGATTGAATGATTGTGCAGAAGTGAAGGTAACAAAACAAGTGCTAGTGCCTTTTTCTATTGGGAAGTATGTGGATGAGGTTTTGTGTGATGTGGTACCCATGCATGCATGTCATATCTTGTTGGGTAGACCTTGGCAATTTGATAGGCGGGTGGCACATGATGGATACAAGAATAAGTACTCCTTTGTATTGAAGAAGGAAACCATTGTATTACTTCCTTTGTCCCCAAAGCAAGTGTTGAAGGACCATTTAAAAAAAAGAAGAGAGATGAGGCCGAAAAAAAGAGTGAACTAAAAAGTGAGATGGCCTTTGAAAACAAAAATGAGATGGCTGAAAAAAAGAGTGATAAAAAGAGTGAGATAGCCATACAAAAGAAAAATGAGAGGGAAGAAAAAGAAAGGAAAGAAAATGAGAGGAAAGAGGCCAAAAAGAAATAATATATGGCCCAAAAAAGTGATTTGAAACACTTGTTGCACACACATGAACCACTTGTGTTGATTCTTTATAAAGAGATCCTCTTTAACACAAGTGATATAGCCGGTTCCCTTCCGAGCATTGTTATTTCACTATTGCAGGAATTTGATGATATATTTCCGGAGGAGCTACCTCAAGGACTACCGCCTTTGAGGGGGATTGAACACCAAATTGATTTGGTGCCCGGGAGTGCATTGCCAAATCGTCCAGCTTATAGGAGCAATCCGGAGGAGACGAAGGAGCTTCAACGGCAGGTAAGTGAGTTGTTAGATAGGGGTTTTGTGCGTGAGTCCATGTCACCTTGTGCGGTACCTGTTTTATTAGTTCCTAAGAAAGATGGCTCATGGCGTATGTGTGTAGATTGTAGGGCAATCAATAACATAACCATTAAGTATAGGCATCCCATACCTAGGCTAGATGATATGTTAGATGAATTGCATGGTGCTTGTATCTTTAGCAAAATTGATTTGAAGAATGGTTATCACCAAATTAGGATGAGAGAAGGTGATGAGTGGAAAACTGCTTTTAAAACCAAATACGGGTTATATGAGTGGATGGTCATGCCTTTTGGCTTAACTAACGCTCCTAGCACCTTTATGAGGTTAATGAACCATGTCTTGCGTGCATACATAGGGAAGTTTGTTGTTGTTTACTTTGATGATATTATAGTGTATAGCAAGGACTTGGGTGAGCATGTTAATCACTTGAGATTTGTACTAATCACATTAAGGGCTGAAAATTTGTATGCTAACTTAAAGAAGTGTGATTTTTGTACAAACAAACTTGTCTTTCTTGGTTTTGTGGTAAGCTCACCAGGGATACAAGTTGATGAAGACAAGGTAAGTGCTATTTGAGATTGGCCAACGCCTACTACTGTTGGTCATGTCCGAAGTTTTCATGGTCTTGCAAGCTTCTATAGGAGGTTTGTAAAAGATTTTAGCACGTTGGCCGCACCAATGACGGCAGTGATCAAGAAGAACGTTCCATTTCATTGGGGTGAGGAGCAAGAGAAGTCCTTTAATATTATCAAGCAAAAATTAATTAATGCTCCTTTACTTGTTTTACCTGATTTTGCTAATACTTTTGAAATTGAATGTGATGCTTCAGGTGTAGGTATTGGTGGAGTGTTGATGCAAGGAGGGCGGCCGGTGGCATACTTTAGTGAGAAGCTCAATGGAGCAGCGCTGAACTATCCCACGTATGATAAGGAGTTCTACGCACTTGTGAGGACCCTAGAGACGTGGCAGCACTACTTGAGGCCTAAGGAGTTTGTGATTCATACGGATCATGAATCCCTAAAGCACCTTAAGGGGCAACAAAAGCTGAACAAGCGGCATGCCAAGTGGGTGGCGTTCATAGAGACATTCCCCTACATCATCAATTACAAGCAAGGTAAGGAAAATGTAGTGGCCGACGCACTGTCACGAAGGTACGTACTAATCTCTACCTTGGAGTCAAAAGTTTTGGGGTTTGAGCATGTGAAGGAATTGTATGTGCTAGATGAGGACTTTAAGAGTTTGTTTGAAACTTGTATGCATGGTTCACATGATAAATTTTATTTGCATCATGGTTTCTTGTTTAGAGAAGATAGGTTGTGCATCCCTAAATCATCCATTCGTGAGCTACTTGTGAGGGAGGCACATGGGGGTGGCTTAATGGGACATTTTGGTGTGGCTAAAACTTTAAGTGCATTGCATGAACATTTCTATTGGCCACACATGAAACGTGACGTTGAGCGTGTTTGTGATAAGTGCATTACTTGTAGGCAAGCTAAATCTAAAACACAACCACATGGCTTGTATACGCCACTTCCCGTCCCTAGTGAACCTTGGGTTGATATTTCTATGGACTTTGTTTTGGGGTTGCCTAGGACAAAGAAGGGGAGGGATTCTATATTTGTTGTTGTGGATAGGTTTTCTAAGATGGCACATTTTATTGCTTGTCACAAAACTGATGATGCATCTCACATTGCGGACCCTATTCTTTAGAGAAGTCGTTGGGTTGCATGGCATGCCTAGGACTATTGTTTCCGATCGCGATGTTAAATTCTTGAGTTACTTTTGGAAGACGTTGTGGGCTAAACTTGGCACAAAATTGTTGTTTTCTACTACATGTCATCCTTAAACGGATGGACAAACTGAAGTTGTCAATAGAACTTTAGGAACACTTTTACGTGCTATTCTTAAAAAAAACTTAAAGAATTGGGAAGATTGTTTACCATTTGTTGAGTTTGCGTATAATCGTTGCATGCCTTCAACTACACATTATTCGCCATTTGAGATTGTTTATGGTTTTAATCCTTTGACTCCGTTGGATTTGATGTCTTTACCTGTGAGTGAAAGGTTAAATATGGATGGCAAAAAGAAAGCTGAATTTGTTAGGGATTTGCATGAAAAGGTCAAGGCCAATATTGAAAAGAAGAATGAGAAAAATGCCAAGCAAGCCAACAAGGAAAAGAAGAAGGTGGTATTTGAGAAGGGAGATTGGGTGTGGTTACACTTGAGGAAGGAAAGGTTCCCCGAGAAGAGACGTTCAAAGCTATTACCTAGGGGCGGTGGACCATTTCAAGTCCTTGACAGGATCAATGACAATGCCTACAAACTCGACCTACCAGGTGAGTATAACGTGAGTTCTACTTTTAATGTTAGTGACTTGTCGTTGTTTGATGTAGGTGACGAGCTGGATTTGAGGACAAATCCTTTTCAAGAAGGGGAGGATGATGCGAACACGGATGGTCAGGCGCCAAGGAAAGCATGGGACCCTTTGGAGTTGCCGGAGGGACCAATCACGAGGGGACGATTGAAGAAGTTCAAGGAAGCGTTGCACGGACTTATGAGCAATGAAGGTCTTACAAGCAAGGTGCAAAGTGCTGGAGGGTTTTTGATGCATGGAAGTGAGTTTGGAAGTCACAAGAACATTATTCAAGTGATAGATGAAGTTGAGTCCAGCAGCATCGGCGCCCGAGCGGTCAAATATTACCGCCCGAGCGCCATACTTACTGTCCGAGCGCGAGTAGTACAGAAGCCTTGGCGCTCGAGCGGTAATATTCTACCGTCCGAGCGCGAGTCAGTTTCGGGAAGAATCTTAGTTTCCTAGTTAGAGTTTTAATTATTATGGCAACTAGATTTTTTTTTGTTATCTTTTGATATAAACATATGTTGCACAAAATTTTGAAGAACTTTTCAGATTCATTATTTGATATTTTATCAAAGTTTAGAGTTTTCTCTCAAACTTTTCAAATCTTCGCTTTGTTATTCAAAAATCAAACTTATCAAAGTTTTTAACTTTGTGGCGTCTGTCGATCGTGCTTGTACGGATTGTCGTCGACTTGTTCTTCGAAGGTTCGTTATAATCTCGGTTGTTTATCTCGTGATTATTTGTTGCTAGACTTTTCATAGTTTAGAGGTGAAAATCACAACACACACGCTTTATTCAAAAGATCGGGACAACAACGATTCTTTGTTCGTCGGTGAATTGAGGGCGCGATTTGATTTAAATCGTGTTTGCTATTCGTTCGTACAAAGATTCACATCAAAAAGCCAACCAAGATCCATCCCAAAACCTCAAGAGCCGAAACTCACTCACAAAAAAATCAGAAAATAAAGCCGAGGGACATGTGTTTGTTTTGTTTAAAAAACCGATGGGATCATGAACCAAGCCATGAAAGGTCATCTTGGTCACGTCCTATACATGCTAAGGAAGCGATCTAAGCATGGCTACAGCCCCTAGGACAGCCATGGTTCGAACACACACCTTAGACAACCACCATGAAAATCGAGACTCAAAAATCTGCAACTATGAAGAGTTGCTGTCCATTTTGTTTTACTGAGGCGAATGGACTTAAACCGATGGACCAATATGATCCTAACACACTCTAGTACATTCCTAGATGCAGCCTTGGGTGCCTGGAATCGAGCCAACCTCCTGAAACCACAAAACCATCAAAATCGTGAGGCACAAATGAGAACCAAAAATACTGCACAGAATTTTTTTCAGAAAGTTGCTGTCATGATTTCGATTTTTCTATAAAAATCATGGACAAGTAATATTTTAAAATATTTATATGACTTGATTGAAGAGCAAAGAAACCATATATACATGCCTGGAATTTGATTTTCGAAAGAACAAACCAAAACGACGAAAGCGGCGCGGCAGAGACGGAGTTCCTTTTATTTTCTTACTTCTCTCTCTTATTCTCTTGTTGAAGACTCACAATTTTTGCTACTGATTTTACTATGAAATTTCGAATGAGAGGAGGGGGAAATGGCTAGGGAAATGAATGGGGAAGTTTACTAATTAAATTGAGAGTTTAGATGGCAAATCAAATCCTTCTATCCTAGTTGTTTGTTAGATAGGAAAATGATATGATATTAAGGGATTGAGGGTTTATTTAGGAGGTGAGGTGGCCGATTTTTAGTGATCAAAGGAAAGGGAGAATATTGCTTAAATCATTAATTATTAGTGATTAAAATGAAGGAAATATCATACCAAGAAAAGGATTAAGGAAAGGTATCAAAATGGAGAGTTGCCAACTTAATTAAGTCTACCATGGGGTGGCCGAAATCTTGGAATAAAAATGGAGGGGAAATATTGCTAAATTATTGAATTTTAACTCTTTAAAGTTTTAAACACTAATTATGTATTTTAGTGAAATAGTAAATTTAATTTATGATGGTAATTTTCTTGCATGCATGGCTAATTCTTTAAAATAAATTACTAACATGTTAAGTTACAATTTTTTAAATAAAATAAGCCTAGATTAACTTATCTCAATTGATTACACAATTTAATTTAGGCTTTTAATTAATTATTGGACACAGAAGGCTTATTTACTACTTAACTCCAATTCATTAAATAAATTCTTAAACATTCTTTTACATTAAAATAAATTATTCTTTATCTTAAATTAAGTCTAGGAATATTTTTTTATTATTAAAATTTATCTCAATACTCCAACTCCAGTCCGGCCTCGCTTATTTAACTGAAAAGATAAAACTAAACCTTTGCGTAAAATAAATAATCATAACTCAACAAATTTTAAAAAGAATGAATTTAAACCCTCATGCAAAAAAATCATTTTAATTTAAATAATAATAATTATGCATGGTTTATACGTAGTCTAGTTTAACGGGTTCTACGGTAGCTATCTATGCATTGCTGGATTCGGGAGCTACACACTCTTTCATATCCGAGACTTTCGTTAAGCGACTGAATAATACACCTGAGGATATGGGATTGGGTTTCAAAGTTTCTATTCCTTCCGGTGATCAAATGGTCACTACAAGTATTGTGAAGAATATGGAGCTACGTTTATATAAATATGTTGTTTGGGCAGATCTTATTGTACTCCCTATGCCTGAATTCGATATTATACTTGGTATGGATTGGTTATCAGTGAATGGAGCTTTGATAGATTTTCGATAGAGGACAGTGTCTATTCGACCGCTAGTGGGAGATCTTTTGTCTTTGAGGCGACAAGGAACAAGCAAATGCCGCACATTATATCTTGTATGTGTGCGAGGAAAATTTTGAGACGAGGTTGCCAAGCTTTTCCAGCATGTATCATTACAGCACATGCTCCTATCTGTCGGAAGTTTAAAGATGTTGATATTGTCAAATATTTTCCTAGTGTCTTTGCTGAGGACTTTTCTTGCATTCCAACTGACCGTGAAGTGAAATTTTCTATTGAGTTGATGCTGAGCACTGTACCCATTTCTAAAGCACCTTATCGTTTAGCACTTGCTGAAATGAAAGAACTAAAAGATCAAATTAAAGAATTGCTAGAAAAGGGTTTCATTCGCCCTAGTTGTTCTCCGTGGGACGCACAGTATTGTTTGTTAAGAATAAGAATGGTACTATGCGACTCTCAATTGATTATCGAGAGCCTAATAGAGTCAGTATCAAGAATAAATATTCCCTACCAAGAATTGAAGACTTATTTGATAAGTTGCAAGGAGCACCGATATTCTCAAAGATAGATCTTCGTTCTTGAAACCATCAATTGAAAGTGAAGGAGTCCGACGTTCACAAGACTGTTTTTAGGACTCATTATGGGCACTATGAGTTTATGGTCATTCCATTTGGGTTGACCAATGCGCTAGCGATTTCCATGGATCTCATGAATCGTGTTTTTCAGCCGTATCTAGATCAGTTTGTTATAGTCTTCATCGATGATATTTTGATCTATTCAAATAGTAAAGATGAGCATAGTCGGCATTTGAGTACAGCACTGCAAGATAGGAAAAACTATGCAAAGTTCAGCAAGTGTGAGTTTTGGCTTGATAGAATAGCATTTTAGGCCACGTCATTTCTAGTGATGGAGTGGAGGTTCTCAGCCGAATAAGAAACCATACATAAGACCCATAGAGTTTTAAGTTATTTTTGAGAGATGTTTTGTTTGTACCAGACTTGGTGAAGAACATTATTTCCATTTCTATGTTAGATAAAGATGGATTTTCTTGTTTATTTAGCAAAGGTGTTTGCAATATTTACAAGAATTAATGTTTAATTTGTATTGGAGAACTTGAAAATGATCTACACCATAAAATTGAAAGATATTCCACTTAACAATGTCCAAGCAATAACAACAACAAACAAGCGCAAACAAGATACTCTAAATTCGGCACAATTATGGCATGCTCGATTAGGACATATTTCCCTAAGAAGGATGAACAAGTTAGTGGGAGTGGGCATGTTTGATATGTCTGATATTAATGTTCTCACGACTTGTGAATCCTGTCTGAAAAGAAAGATGACCAAAATTCCCCTTAAGGGCCATGTGGAGCGAGCCAAAGGGTTATTGGATTTGATCCATACCGATGTGTGTGGTCCGCTTAGCATAACCACTAAGCATGGACATGCCTACTTCATCACTTTTACCGATGACTTTTCGAGGTATGGGTATGTGTATTTGATGAAATACAAGTCTGAAGCCTTTGAAAGGTTCAAAGAATTCAGAAGTGAAGTAGAGAAACAGTTTGGACGAAGCATCAAGACACATCGATCGGATCGAGGTGGTGAGTAATTGAGTGCCAAGTTCCAAGAGTATCTTAGGGAGAATGGGATTCTCTCGCAGTGGACTCCGCCCGCTACACCGCAGTTGAATGGTGTTTCGGAGCGTCGTAACCGGACTTAGATGGACATGGTTTGGTCTATGATGGGGTTCACGGAGTTGCCCCCATCCTTTTGAGGATATGCGCTTGAGACAGCGGCACTATTGTTGAACAATGTCCATTCAAAGGCAGTTGACAAGACACCATATGAGATATGGATGGGTAAGCCACCCAAATATTCTTATCTTAGAATATGGGGGTGCCCTGCTTATGTGAAGCAGGTAGTGGGAGATAAATTGGATAGTCGATCCATTTTATGTTACTTTGTGGGATATCCAAAGAATTCTGTTGGATATTACTTCTATCATCCCCAAGAAACAAAGGTGTTTGTTTCTAGGAATGCAACCTTTTTGGAAAAGTAATTTCTATTGGATAGAAAAGGGGATATGATAGAACTCGAAGAGGTTCGAGAGACACCCACAATTATAGAACCCACACCCGAAGAGCCAAGAGAGGAGATACAAGCCCCTAGAAGATCCGAGAGAGTCTCGAGACTACCTATGAGGTATGGTCTGCTTCTTGAAGAGGGCCATGATGAGCCTATCCATGGATGTGATCCAAGGACCTTCAAGGAAGCGTTATCTGATGCCGATTCATCCAAGTGGCTTGAAGCGTTGGAATCTGAGATGAATTCCATGCATTCGAACCAAGTGTGGAATCTTGTGGATCCACCAGAGGGAATTGTTCCCATAGGGTGTAAATGGATTTACAAGAGGAAACTTAGGGCGGATGGGAAGGTATTGACCTTCAAGGCGCGATTGGTGGCAAAAGAATATACTCAAAGACAAGGAGTTGAATTTGAGGAAACCTTTTCTCCAGTTGCAATGTTCAAGTCCATAAGGAATTTTCTAGCCATAGCTGCATGGTATGACTATGAGATATGGCATAGGGATGTTAAGACAGCCTTTCTTAATGGGGATATTAAGGAAGAGATTTACATGTCTCAACCCGAAGGGTTTACATCTATCGGAAGTGAGCATATGGTATGCAAACTTCAAAGATCTATTTATGGTCTAAAGCAGGCATCTAGGAGTTGAAACGATAGATTCGATAGTTCAATCAAAGATTTTGGTTTTGCTAAGAATCCTGAGGAACCCTGTGTGTATAAGGTCAGTGGGAGTGCTGTGACATTCCTTGTGCTTTATGTTGATGACATTCTACTCATTGGGAATGATGTAGCGATGTTGCAATCAACTAAGATATGGTTAGCGAGTAAGTTCTCAATGCAGGACTTGGGTGAAGCATCTTTTGTATTAGGAATACAGATCTATAGAGATAGATCAAAAAGATTGCTTGGTCTCACCCAGTCCACATACATTGATACCATCGTGAAGCGGTTCTCGATGGATGAGTCCAAGAGAGGACATCTACCAATGTGTCATGGCGTGTCCCTATCCAAGTCTATGTCTCCCAAGACTGATGCAGAGATAGCGGCGATGACAAGCATTCCCTATGCATCTGCGATTGGTAGCATTATGTATGGGATGATATCTACACGTCCTGACGTGGCTTTTGCACTAAGTGTAGTGAGTAGATATCAATCCAACCCTGGTCTTCCACACTGGAAAGCTGTGAAAGATATCCTCAAGTATTTGAGAAGGACCAATAAGTTGTTCTTGGTCTATGGGAGTGGAGAACTGAAATTGGAAGGCTATACCGACTCTAGCTTCCAAAGCGATATCGATGACTCGAAGTCAACCTCTGGGTTCATATTCATGCTCAATGGTGCTGCTGTCTCTTGGAAGAGTTCCAAGAAAGACAGTATTGCGGATTCTACCACTGAGGCAGAATATATTGCTGCATCAGCTGCAGCAAAAGAGGCTGTTTGGATAAGGGATTTCGTCCAAGAGTTGGGCGTCATTCCTAATGGAGTTGCTCTAGTATCGGTGTTTTGTGACAACACGGGAGCCATTGCTCAAGCAAAGGAGCCGAGGTCTCATCAGAAGTCCAAACACGTATTGAGAAAGTACCACATCCTCAGAGAGATCGTGGAAAGAGGAGATGTCACAATTGACAAAGTCGGCTCCGCAGATAATGTTGCCTAGTGCAAGTGGGAGATTGTTAGAGTAGGTGCACGTCGAGCCAAATGTTGGCCGAGTGTTCACAATGAAACTCTATATATAAACAATCTTTATTTTAATAATATTTGAAATTATTATTGGCACATCTTTATCTGAATACTCATGCTAGTTGCATAGATAAAGCCCTTGAATATACAAATAGTAGAAAGAATATGAGATGCTCATATGATGAGTATCATGAAACTCATATTTGGAATACTGTATATTCTAAACAGTTCCTAGTCGATTCAGCCGCAGCTAAGAAGGATATAGGCCGCTCGAGTTCGAGACTAGTATCTGCGATGTGAGTACCATGTTTCATTGGTAGGGGACATTGTGATGTTCGAGCATGCAGATAGGTGCTCCTAGTAGAGTTCACTGAACAACCCTCCATAAAGGACTTTTCAAGTGGTTCTCACTTATCGAGTGGAAACGTCCTAGTTTATGGTTGTACACCATTAGTCCTTATGATCCGGGACAACATTGAGACTCTATGTGCTAGCACTACACTTTGACTTGTTTACCGACTCTCAAGGGTTCATCAGGTGGCAAGGTTGGATGTTCTGTCGAAACATATAGGAGTCGATGCATTGTAGTCGGGGATTCACCGCTTACCTTTGGGTATGGATATCCTATGTGTATGTAGTATGAAATCTCTGATCAGAGTATGGTGGTAATTATGAAAGGCGTTTCATAGATTACACCATCGATGCAACTACAACATGACAAATAGCATCGATTCATTGACAACTCTCGATATACCAATGGTTGTCGAATCGGTCGGGATATATGAGTTGAAGGGACCGTACTGTACGCTAACCATAATTGAATGGTTCTTGCAGGCACTATCATTTGATACCTAGGGAATCATGTAAGCGATGCTGCTAGACGTTTAACATGATTGGTTGGGTACTATCGTACTTGAGTTCTAACATTCTTGTTATCAAGGAGTTAATAATTATTTCCAATTGCTCCATTCTTACCTATTAACACCTTGATAACAAGAATGTTAGAACTCAAGTACGATAGTACCCGACCAATCATGTTAAACGTCTAGCAGCATCGCTTACATGATTCCCTAGGTATCAAATGATAGTGCCTGCAAGAACCATTCAATTATGGTTAGCGTACAGTACGGTCCCTTCAACTCAATACGTTTAACATGATTGGTTGGGTACTATCGTACTTGAGTTCTAACATTGGGCCTTGTAGAGCCCAATTGGAAATAATTATTTAACTAGTGGGCTTGAGTAAAATTAAGTAAAGTTTAATTGGGCTCAAATATGTTTGAGACAATTAAATTAAAAAGTCCATGGGCCCTTTGTAAATGTTACAAGCCCACTAGGTTTTGCATGCTTGGGAGGTGAAGAGTTGTGGAATACTTTTTCATTAAAAATTGTTTGGCATTCAAAAGTGATGACTACTTTTCCCACAACCAAGGCAACTCTTCCCCCCCTCATTCTAGAAGCATATGGCCGAAAATTTCACCTCACTTTCTCTCCAATTTTTGTTCTTCAAGTTGTTGAGGAATTCATACTCTTCTCTTTGAAAAATCTTCTTATTTTTCTAGTGCAAAATAAGAAGGGTTCTAGCTAGTTGGTGGTGGGCCTAATTTTGGAGAAAGGAGGAGAGCTTGTAGATTTGTCTTGCCTTTGAAGAGCCAAGTTGTTTAAAACTTGGTTCCAGCCAAACATCAATCTTTTAAGATTGATAGGTAAATTTTCTTAACACCCTATGTACGACAAAGGTGTTTAGTATATGTTACACACTAGTACTAATGTGCTCGATTTTTCTCTTGCAAAAACCGAAAATTTTGTACCTTCCGTTGCGCATTCGGGCACCTAAAATCGATCCCTTTCATTTCATTCGCCCTAGTTTTTCTCTGTGGGATGCACCGGTATTGTTTGTGAAGAAAAATGATGGTACTATGCGACTCTCAATTGATTATCAAGAGCTGATGTAACGTACCGTACTTTTACTACTTGAAATTTGCGGAAAAATTAAAAATTTTCTTGAATACGAAAAATAAAATCAATACGGTCGTCACTACATCATCCATTCACCAATAAAAATTTGCTGACAAAATGCTTGTTTCAAATATCGTAACCCACATCCAATCAGAGTATTTTAAACTGCATAAAAATCGTAAAAATAACGTGGGAGGTCCTCGGGTTTAACCAATATCATAGACGTGCCATAACGTAAAAACTTTCATAAACGTGCTTGCATACTTGTGCATACATAAACATACATGAACATCATTATTTTGCGTAGAGATATGTTTCAATGCAAGTGACCCATAACATAATCGCCTGATCAGACTAAACCACAATACTGGGATGACAGGGGCGAACCCACTGCCGCATACATGAGAACCCCGTTCATGCTTTAACGGGTGGATTGGTCCCCGTTCATGCTTTAACGCTTTCCAATCCTGATTTAAACCCGTTCATGCTTTAACGGGGTGAGTTGGTCCCCGTTCATGATTTAACGCTTTCCAATCCCATACATACATTGTCACAAGACATTTAGCATACCTCTAAAACTTGAAAATAATTTTCTTGCACGTCAACATACTTACTTGGCATTGAGGGATCCGTTGGACTTCGACTGGGGCCACTGCTGCACATGCTAACATGAATTTAAGCTTAACTTACATAACCTGAACGTAGATAATCGTACTCACCCGAATCAATTAAATAGCTTAAGCATCCAAAAACGCTCGGGACTTGACCTCATTTTAATCATCGTACTAACCCAAGACATGAAACTCCAAGACACAATAACATTTCCCAAACATATATGGTGCACAAGGACCCCGTGCATGGGTCCGGGTAGGGGTCCATGTGGGCTCGCAAAAAGGAACACTCGGAAGAAGCAAGGACACGGACCCCGTGCCTAGGTTCGGCTCCAGGTCCGTGTAGACTCGGTAAACTTTGTCGTGCAGAAGGGAGAAGACACGGACCCCGTGCCCTGGTCCGTGTGGGGGTCCGTGTAGGCTCGCAAAAATGGCACCAAGAAGAAACAAAGGCACAGACCCCGTGCCAGGGTTCGTGTACGCAGGCAAGTTCGAAACCCACGAAAATTTAATACACGTATTGCTTAATGCTCTAAACTCAATCGTACGGACTATGAACCGACACCCCGAAACCCATCTTAGCATGCCATAACATCGAACTAAACTCGTACGGGCACCCAAAACCACTGCGTCCACCCTACTACACATACAATTCAAAAACGTGGCAATTTACACCAACTCGTTTCCTACGATGTAATAGCCAAGCCTGGTGTACGGTACGGTTTAAGTTTTCATAAGTTTATTGACTACTTGGTCAAGTTTAGGTATAGTTTGGATGTTAAGAGTTTCGATTTATGATTTATAGTATGGTTAGTTATAGATGATGTGTAGTGCTTTTGTAGCGGCGTTACGATTAAATTCATGATAAATTGTATATTGATCCAAATGAGGTAAGGCCTTTTCAATTAGAAAGATAAGACATAGAGGTGTAACTTTCTTGTTTTGAGTTTTGTTCAAATCATTGTGGAAGGTTAGCCAAAAGTGCCCCGAAATGTTTCGTGTGTTTCGACGATCCTCCAGTGACACATGTTGGGAGAATGGGCATAATATTTTACTCAGACGTCCAATTGATCTGATATTTTGAGGGATTCAAGATACGACATAGAGCTACAACTTTTTAGTTTACCACTTTTCCAAATTATGAAGGGAAGAGGCGTTTCAGAAGCGATCTTTGGAGTGGCAGTGCGTAGAGTGCGCGCCCGAGCGGGAATAAATGTCCGCCCGGGCGAGCCTACTTCGAAAATTTTGGACTTCTGGCCGTGAATTCTGCGCTCGGGCGGAAAAATATGTTCGCCCGAGCAGCCAGCAATGTTTAAAAATCGTGTTTTGGTATTTTTAGTGTTTAAATACAAGTGTTTGCCCTCATTTCTCTCATTACCTCCATTCTTCTCGGTTCTTCACTTCAAGGGAGAGCTAGGGTTCTCATTCCTTCTTCATTTCCTTTGATTCAAGCTTCTTGTTGGGTTGTTGAAGTGAGAGCAAGATTATTTTGGGTTCAAAGAGCTAAGGTAAGCTTGTGGTTTTGTTTATTCTTGGATTTTGGTGTTGGGGAGAAATCATGGGTTTGGTGATGTGTTGATTTTATGGATTAATTGATATGGGTTTATGATTATTGAGTTGTTGATGGTTCAATACATGGTTTATTGTTGTAGGATTGCTACCAAGATTATAGATTCAAGGTGTTCTTGTGGTTTGTAAGTGGAAATTCATCCCTTGTGCTCACATGATGTTATATGTATTGTGTTTCAAAGGTAGTAATGTGTTATCCCCTTCATTTGCTTCATAGTTATGTATTGATTCATTTGTTATATCTATTGGAGGCATTGTATGTCTCAATTGTATTGAAAGGGAATACAAAGATATAGTATTCAAGGTGTTTGATAAAATGTCCCAAAGAGTTTAAATGTTTTATGGATTGATAGATACATAGTCAGAGATTGCATGCAATTAGTTGATCAACGACCATAGGCTTATATCCCTCAGAGTTGTCGATTTATATCGATGGGATAAGAGCACCACAGACAGAGTTACTATTGATATCAATCCACCATAGTAAAGAGAAATACCATCTCATTGTTATGCTATTGCTACGATATACATGTTTCAGAGTTGATGGTATTTTATGTCTTCAAAGCCATGTTTTACAGATTATTCTATGTATCATTGCTATGTAAGAGTTCCACTTGCTGAGTTTTATACTCATTTCAGTTATTTCATGTGATGCAGATAAGAACGACGGACCAGGACGTTGATTGTGGCCCGGAGTCATATGCATACGAAGTTGGAAGGAAGATGTTATTTTGCAAGTATTTTTGGATCATGATCATAGGAATGATATTTTGTTATATCATTTGAATGATCATTTATTTACTTTTAAACATTTTATGGTGATGTATTTTGAAACTCCTTCCATTTGATAGAAAATTTTAAATTCCGCTGCTATTTTTATTGTAAACGGGTCGAGGTGTCACATTTAGTGGTATCAGAGCACCGTTCTTCGGACCAATGCATATGACTTCGTCTACTTTCAACTGTCCGGGTATGTTTTCTTTTGCATCTATTCATTGTTATTTATTGATATGTCTTTTTCGCGCACATTGTATAGTATGCCTCCTAAGCGTAAGGCGTCAAGAGGGTGAGGATAGTTCTTCCTCGAGAGTTGTCGACGAGTTCGGCAAGTTGTTTAAAGAGCAGGCCGAAGTCCATAGCGAGCAGATTCAGCAGCTGCTTCGATTGCAATGAACAGGACAGGGTAGAGGCCAAGTGAGAGGCCAAGTAGCTCAGGCAGTTGGCACTGATGCCGTCTTTTCTGCTTTTAAGAGAATGGATCCACCGGAATTCGCAGGTAGCACTGATCCATTAGTGGCTGTCGAGTGGGTCAAGGCGCTTGAAGCAATCTTCGACCATCTTCAGTATGAGGATAAAGACAGGATCAGCTGTGCAGTATTCATGTTGATAAAGGCTGCACGTATCTGGTGGAATGCCACTAAGGTTGGTGTCGATGTTTCAGCTTTGAAGTGGCAAGAGTTCACAGACCTGTTCTATGACAAGTACTTTCCCGACGCACTTCGAGCTAGGAAGGTTACTGAGTTTCTGGAGCTTCGACAGGGAGGCATGAACGTTGATGAGTACATTCTCAAGTTCGAGGAGGGTTGTTTATTTGCTCCGTATATTGCTTCAAATGACAAAGATAAAGGTGCTCATTTCATTCGAGGCCTTAGAGCTGAGATCAGGAGAGATATCAACATGTCCAAGGCTGTGACTTTCAAAGAGATTGTGTCTAAGGCGTTGTTGGCCGAACAAGACGAGAAGGATATCGCCAGAGAGAGGCAGGAGAGGCATCAAGCTGTTGCTCAGAGAGGCCAGGGCTCGAATCAGAGAGGCAAGGATCGTTTCAAAGGGAAGGGCAAGATGGAATCGAGTCCTAGACCACCGCCAGTTCCAGTTGATCCTGAGAAGCCTTTGTGTCCTAAATGCAGCAGACATCATCGAGGAGAGTGCAGATTTTGCACTCATATGTGTTATCGTTGTGGCACGGCTGGCCACATTGCTAAAGATTGTCCAAGGGGAGCGAGCAAGGATAAGGTGCAGGGTCGCATCTTTACGATGACCAAGGAAGGTATAAACCATGATTCTTCTGTGATCTCTAGTACTATTTTAATTTCAGGCAGAGTAGCTACGACTTTGATTGATACAGGTGCTACTCATTCTTTTATGTCTGAATTGTTTTTGAGATCTTTGGGTATAGTTCCTTCTGTTCTTCCCCTCCAGTTCAATGTTGTTTTGCCTTCGGGGGATGTGTTGTGCCCGACATCGATTGTGTATGCGTGCTCTGTTCAAATTGATGGGCGTTTGGTTTTTGCTAATTTGATTGTCATCCCGATGGTTGCATTTGATGTTATACTTGGCATGGATTGGCTATCAACCTATCGTGCAGTGATTGATTGCGTTGCTAAGACGGTGACTTTTGCAGATGATGGCAATAGGGAAGGTACGCTCGCCAGTGCAAGTACTTCGCTGGTCCTTCCTTTTATTTCTTGTCTTGAGGCTGAGAAGTTGCTGTGTAGAGGTTGTGATGTGTTTCTGGCTTCGATTGTGGATGTGGATAGAATGATTAAGTTGAATATAGATGATATCGATGTTGTGAGGGAGTTTGCTGATGTGTTTGAGGATGATGTGCCGGGTTTGCCGCCGGACAGGGATGTTGAGTTTGTGATTGATCTAACTCGAGGTACGGTTCCTATTTCTAAGGCTCCGTATAGGATGGCTCCTACCGAGATGAAGGAGTTGAAGACGCAGTTGCAGGATCTTTTAGACAAGGGTTTTATTCGACCGAGTTCTTCGCCTTGGGGAGCTCCGGTTCTTTTTGTCAAGAAGAAAGATGGGTCGTTGCGGCTGTGTATCGACTATAGGAAGCTCAACAAAGTGACTATCAAGAACAAGTATCCAGTGCCACGGATAGAAGATTTGTTTGACCAACTTCAGGGTGCTACTGTATTTTCGAAGATTGATCTTCGGTCTGGCTACTATCAGTTGAAGGTTAGGGAATCTGATATCCCTAAGACAGCGTTCCGGACCAGGTATGGTCACTATGAGTTTCTTGTGATGTCTTTTGGTCTGACCAATGCTCCTTCAGTTTTCATGGATCTGATGAACCGTGTGTTCAAGCCTTATTTGGATAGCTTTGTCATTGTTTTCATCGATGACATATTGATCTATTCCAAGACCCGAGAGCTTCATGCAGAGCACCTCAGAGTTGTTCTTCAGTTGTTGAGAGAGAAGAGGTTGTATGCTAAGCTGAAGAAATGTGAATTCTGGTTGGAGCAGATTTCTTTCTTAGGCCATGTTGTTTCGAAGGATGGTATAGCTGTTGATCCAGTGAAGATTGAGGCGATTCAGAAGTGGCCTATTCCTACCACTGTCTCAGAGGTACGCAGTTTTCTTGGGTTGGCAGGTTATTATCGTCGTTTCATCTCAGATTTTTCTAAGATTGCCCTGCCGTTAACCAATCTGACGAGGAAGACTGTGAAGTTCGAGTGGTCCAATGATTGCCAGAGTGCATTCCAAGAGTTGAAGGACAAGTTGACGACAGCTCCTGTTCTTGCTTTGCCCAGTGGTTCAGAGGATTTTGTTGTGTATACCGATGCTTCGAAGAAGGGTCTTGGAGCATTGTTGATGCAGCGTGGGAAAGTCATCGCCTATGCTTCTCGCCAGTTGAAAGACTATGAGAAGAATTATCCGACGCATGATTTGGAGCTAGCAGCTGTGGTTTTCGCCTTGAAAATTTGGAGACATTACTTATATGGCGAAAAGTGTGAAAATTTTCACGGACCACAAGAGTTTGAAGTATTTGTTCTCTCAGAAAGAGCTCAATATGCGGGAGAGGAGGTGGTTAGAGCTTGTCAAAGATTATGCTGTGACGATTAGTTACCACCCAGGGAAAGCGAATGTTGTAGCAGATGCTTTGAGCCGTAAATCGAGTTCTTCTTTGAGTTCGATGATTCAGAAGCCGTTGTTGTTGGACTTGCAGCGAGAGGAGATTTCTTTGGTAGTCCCTGGAGCCATTGCTCGTCATTCGGGCTACATTGACGGACAGTATCCGTAGAGAGCAGACTGTTGATGTTCAGTTGACAGAGATGAGAGCTAGAGCAGAGGGGAAAGGTAACTCAGAGTTTGGGGTGAATGGAGATGGTTTGGTGACTTTCAGAGGTCGTATTTGTGTTCCTATTGGCGATGATATTCGACGAGACGTCTTGACAGAGGCACATACCGCACCATATTCGATACATCCAGGCAGCACCAAGATGTATCAAGATCTTCGTAGACTCTACTGGTGGCCAGGTATGAAAAAAGATATTGCCATGTTTATTTCTCAGTGCCTAACTTGTCAGCAGGTGAAGATTGAGCACCAGAGACCTGCTGGGACATTGCTATCATTGCCGATTCCTCAGTGGAAATGGGAGCATATTACGATGGACTTCGTGACTGGTCTTCCAAGGACGCAGAAAGGTTTTAATTCTATTTGGGTTATTGTGGATCGATTGACCAAGTCAGCGCATTTTCTCCCAGTCAAGACGACGTATTCCATGAACCAGTATGCCGAGGATTATTTAGCAGAGATTGTTAGACTTCACGGTGTCCCTGTGTCGATTGTGTCTGATCGTGACCCTAGATTTACCTCAGAGTTTTGGAAGAGTTTGCACAGAGCTATGGGTTCACGGTTAGCTTTCAGTTCAGCATATCACCCTCAGAGCGACGGTCAATCAGAGAGAGTTATTCACATTCTAGAGGATATGCTCAGAGCTTGCACTATTGATTATTCTGGTAGCTGGGATTCTAAATTGCTTCTTGTGGAGTTAACGTGCAATAACAGTTACCAGACGACGATTGGGATGGCACCGTACGAGGCACTTTATGGCCGGAAGTGTAGATCTCCCTTGTATTGGGATGAGATTGGTGAGAGGAAGATGTTGGGTCCAGAGTTGGTCCAACAGACTGCTGATGTAGTTGCTGTTAATAGAGAGAGGATGAAGACAGCGCAGTCGAGACAGAAGAGCTATGCAGATGTGCGTCGTAGGCCGTTGCAGTTTGAGGTTGGCGACCATGTGTTTTTGAAGATAGCACCTCTTAAGGGTGTGATGCAGTTTGGCAAGAAGGGAAAGTTGAGTCCGAGATTTATTGGTCCATTTGAGATCTTGGATAGAGTTGGTGATCGAGCTTATAGATTAGCCCTACCGTCAGATCTTGACAGAGTTCACAATGTTTTTCACGTATCGATGCTCAGGAAGTATATTGCGAATCCTTCCCATGTTCTTCGCCACGAGCCATTGGACTTGACGCCGAATTTGACGTAACAAGAGATTCCGGTTCAGATACTGGACCGCAAAGTTAAAGTTTTGAGGAACAAAGATATCGGCATCGTTAAAGTTCTTTGGAGGAACCATTTGATCGAAGAGGCCACGTGGGAACTAGAGGATGAGATGAGAGAGAAGTATCCTGAGTTGTTCGTGCAGTGACGTCAATTTTGAGGACGAAATTCCTCTAAGGAGGGGAGATTGTAATAGCCAAGCCTGGTGTACGGTACAGTTTAAGTTTTCAAAAGTTTATTTACTACTTGGTCAAGTTTAGGTATAGTTTGGATGTTAAGAGTTTCGATTTATGATTTATAGTATGGTTGGTTATAGATGATGTGTAGTGCTTTTGTAGCGGCGTTACGATTAAATTCATGATAAATTGTATATTGATCAATCATATTCTTCGAATAAATCAAGATATCATCAATGAATATAATAACAAAATCGACAAGATACCTCTGAAATATATGGTTCATCAGACCCATAAACACAGCTGGAGCATTATTCAAACCGAACGGCATGACAATAAACTCATAATGTCCATACCTGGTTCTGAATACTGTCTTTGAGATATCAGAATCCCTGACTCTCTGCTGATGATATCCAGATCTCAGATCGATCTTGAAATATACAGAAGAACCCTGCAACTGATCAAACAAATCATCAATGCGAGGCAAAGGATATTTATTCTTTACCGTTGCTTTGTTCAGTTGCCGGTAGTCGATATTGAGTCTCATTGAACCGTCTTTCTTTCGAACAAACAATAATGGAGCACCCCAAGGAGACACGCTCGGTCTGATATACCCCTTGGCCAATAAATCCTCCAACTGTTATTTCAACTCTTTCAACTCAATCGGTGCCATTCTATACGGAGCCCTCGAAATCGAAACTGTACCTGGCATCAACTCAATACTGAAGTCTATCTCTCAAATCGGAGGCAAACCAGGAATTTCATCAGGGAAGACATCAGCAAACTCACACACCACTGGCAAATCCGCCAATGATGGACTCGATTTCAGTAGATCAACTGAATAGACAAAGAATCCCTCCGCTCTTTTCTGTAACAATCGAGTCATAGACAATACGGATATCAAAGGAATTTTAGATCAAGAACCCTTACCGTAGAATTTCCACTCATCAGCCATATCCGGTCTGAATCTCACAATCTTGTGGAAACAATCAACAGTAGCTCTGTACTTGGTCAACATATCGATACCGATAATACAGTCAAAATCAGACAACCCAAGCACAATACAGTCTAACTCAACCTCATGCCCATCATACTGTAGCATATAATGTTTCACAGACTTCAATGATATCAAACATGTCCCCAAAGGAGAAGAGACAGACACTACAGCAGATATGACTCAATAGGTAATGAATGCATCAATGCAAATCCCTCAGATATTAATGTATGCGATGCACCAGTATCTATCAATACATATGCAGGATAACCACAAATAAAACAGTTACCTGCAACAACATCGTCAGGTTCCTCCTGACCCTGCTCCTCTGTCAAAGCAAATACTCTGGCCTGCTGTCTAGGAGGCTGGCTCCACTGTCTGGCTACCTCTGTTGTGACTGAGATGGTGCTGGCTGGAACGAATGAACAACAGCTGCTCTTCTATCACTCTGTGCCGCTGATCCAGATGATTCGGCACCATGTGATCTCTGAGAATCTCTCTGGGGACAAACTCTAGCAAAATGTCCCTACTGTCTACAGATACGGCCTGCCCAACACTCCTCGGCACTGCTCTGTGGCATGTTTCACACCACAAGTGCTGCAGTAGGCTCCTGTATAACTCTAGCCATGACCGATCTGTTTCGAGCCACTAGAACTGGATGAACTGCTTCCAGATCTCTTAAACTGCTTCCCTCTGGTTTTCAGGAAATCTTTCTTTCCACCACTGCTGCTGCCACTCTCAAACCGGGGAGGTGGTTGCTGTGGTCTCGGTGCTAGAGGCACAAAAGAAGCTCCCTTTTGTCTCATCAGACCAGCTTCGGCTCCCTTGGCTCTGTTCAAGGCATCAGTAAAATTGTTAGGTCGGCCCGTATTCACCAATGTAAATATTTCAGGGATTTAGGCCATTAATGAACTGATCCACAACAGCTTCGTCGTTTTCAGCCACATGTGGAGAAAATCTCAACAAGGTAGAGAACTTGGCCACATACTCCTCGGTATTCAGCTGACCCTATCTCAAATTTGCAAACTCTGCTCGTCCTTTCTATACGACACTGGAAAGAATTTCTGATAAAATTCAGTTCTAAATACATTCCAGGTAATAGTCATACCTCGATGCTCTAATGCTCTCTTCGTCGTAATCCAGCAATTCTTTGCGACGTCATATAATTGGTGCCCAATCAGTTTTACTCTCCGCTCATCAGTGTAATACAAGGAATCAAACAACATCTCTATGTCATCTAACCAGCTCTCACAATCAACAGAAGTCTCTGTTCCTTTCAGGGTTGGCGGTTTGAATCACTGAAACCTTTTCGGCAATGTTTCCATCGGTGTTGCTGTCACATCAATTGGAGGATCCGAAGTGCAACCCTGTTCTGGTATTCTTCGAGGAGGCATATCTGATTACCAAAAGGGTTAGTAACCAAATACAACAAACTTGTTTCAGTCCTCCTCCGATCATCTTACTGCTGATCAAGAATCGGTTCTGATTCATTCTCAATAACACATGTTTCCAAATCAAATCAGATAAACAGATAAATATGCATTATAAAGCAGTAGAACATAATAGATTGCTAGCATGTAAAAACAAGGAAGAAAACTCAATCTACCCCTCTCACTAGCTCTTATCTCAATTTAAAGGATCTATCGCTCTGATACCACCTGTTTTGGGGACCCGGACGCTAATTCATTTCTTAATCGTCTGTGGGAATAATTAAATCAATTATAATAAACAAGGTCTAAAATTTTTTTTATACAAGTGTCAAGTGCGGAACGTAATGGAATTCATTCGAATATATACATCGAAACAAAGTACAAGTCTTGTACCATATACAGTCATTTAAAACTAAGGTTTAACAACTACATATCAAGTGTTCAAACCCTATCTAGAATCCAAGTCCGTAGTCTCTACTTTACTCACGATCTCTCCTCATCTCCTCGACCCTGATCCTCATGCACACATATAAACACGACAACAGCCGGATAACTCCGGTGAGAAATATATCTCAGTATAAATCAACGATACATGCAATCATATAATCAATATATAGCATGAGGCAGATATCAGTAATATGAATCAAAATCTGAAAACATAATTCCATATAAATCTATAAATCAACTCTTGACTCTATATCTCAGACTAGACTCATTCCTAGTCTAGGGATCCCGGTTTCCAGATGTTGGCATACTATATCGAATTTCAGTAAAAGAAGTAAATCCACCTCTAATGAAACATCGATATAAACAAAACATCCAGTGTCTTGACCTATCCGTCACAGACTTTGGCAACCTCCGCCAATCACTATTCGGTGACAATGTGCAATGGGTCAGTGACGATTCCATCACCATCAGGCCCGTCTGTCACAAGACCAATCGTCTAATACATGCTTTCTATAAATCAATAGATCAAGCAAATAAATCCAATCAATGCACACAATAACAATAAGTATGTGGTTTAGGGAAACTCAAGTATTTCACACTCGAGTCATTCTCCCGGTTCGACATTGACTTATACCTTTCTTCAATAGCAGTTCTGACAACGTTCAAGTTTGGAATTCGAAGTCTGTCAATACTCAATCTGGCAATGACAATATCAAGAAGTACAATATTAATATATTGCTCAAATCAATACCGAATCTGATCAATCTGAATCTAACTCAAAATCAACGGCATAACGATATAATCCTGATATCCCCGTCAATACAATATCACCAGATATTAATTACAATCCATAACCAATATCTAATATAACCTGTAATCAATTAATGATCCACATCTATCCAATATCAATCGATATAATCTGAAAAACCATAACAATTCCATCGTCAATCTGTTTTTCAATCTGACTTCGATTATATGATGTCTAACATGTCCAGAACACCATATATAAATCATATCTGATTCTGACAATATCATAATTTCAAGACATATCAAAACTTAATAAAACTTATGTCCCGTTGAAGCCTGCGTTGATAGGAACTCAGTACTGAAGTCGATTATAAAATCTAACGGGCGGATCAAAGTATAAATAGGAACTCAGTACTGAAGTCGGATTCAAAATCTAATGGGCGGATCAAAGTATAAAGGCGTAAGGATTTCACAATCCTTTCTGACCCCTTTCTCGTTCTCTGTCTTTTCTTTTTGATAATTTCTGAAGGAATTGGCTTATATATATCATACTTGCATGTTAAGCTATGTGTCACTTTTCTTGAATTCTGGTTGGCGCTCGGGCGGTCATGAATTTCAGCTCAAGCGCGGAACGTTCGGCCCTCTCTTGTTCGCTCGGTGCTCAGCCGGTTAAAACTTACCGCCCGGGCGCGGGGTGCTCGGGATTCTTGCATTATTCAATAGCGCTCGGGCTGTCAAAAACTACCGCCCGGGCGCCAAACCTTTGGTCCAAAATTTGTGCTTTTCATATGCTTTGCCCAATCTGGTCTCGGAATGGCACGACTATAATCACATCAGTTCATCATCAATAATCTCAGATTAACAGAATCAAAATCTCGGGCATTACATTTATGCTACTACGATCAAGTTTCATGTATGTTTATGATATTACGTTCAAGTTTCAAGTATGTAAGCTCTACTTTGAAGATGCATGTGGTTTTATTATGTAGTACTTGCTATTTTCAGTTTATAGATGTTGAGTCTTTAAACTCACTAGACTTGATCGATGCAGGTGAGGAAGACTTTGAGGAGACGAGGGGTGGGGACCAATGAGCCGGCATGGACTGCGCAGGGGGCTAAACCCGAGGATCGCCCATGTTTTAAAATTTTATGCATGACGATTTTTAATACTCTGATTTTATGAAGTGATTTATGATGTTTAAATGATTATTATTTTGGAAAACTTGGTTTTGGTTGTTTTTACTTCAAATTTTTTTACACGAGCAAGTTATTTTAATGCAAATTTGAAAGTTTATTTTGTATTTAAGAAAATTTTTATTTTTCCGCAAATTTTAAATAGTTTAAAAGTACGGTGCGTTACACTCCATCAGGGAGACAATGCTGTGGCTGAGTTTGTGAGGAAGTTTGATAGAGGCTGTCACTTTGTGCCCCTCATTGCTAGGGATGCTGTCGGGAAGCTTAGACACTTTTTGGATGGTCTACAACTTACTATACGTCGTGACGTGATGATAACGCGACCTATTGATTGTGTTGCTGCCACTGCCTATGCATTTCAAGACGAGCAAGTTTTGATAGATATTGATTTTGAGATGCAGGGCAAAAAACAGCAACACCAGCATAATTCTCAATCGAAAAAGAATCTATACATGGGACCCCCTAGAGCTTAAGGGCAACAAAAGCCCCAAGGATAAGTAAAGAAGCCAGAACCACAAAAACCACAACAACCCGGAGCACCGAAACCTGCAGAGGGACCATTGTGCGAGGATTGCAATCTCTTACATTATGGAAAATGCATGTGGGGAACTTTTAGGTACTTCATATGCAAGGAGGAAGTACATAAAGTTGCGGATTGCCCAAAGAAGAAAGCACCTACAGTGGGAAGATCTTAGTTATGCATGCCGAGGAGGCTGAAGAGGAGCCAGACACGACCCTTATCACCGGTAACCTAGTTATTTAACGTTTTTTTATTGGTTTTATTGCATGAAATTTTAAATTGGTTATTAGGATTGATTTGGGATTAAGGATAATCTAGTGGAAATTATGTTGCATGCTCTACCTTAGTTGGAATTAAAAAATGACAATGGAAACCATAAGAATTGGACTTGAATTTTGAGCCTCGATTATGCAAAGAAGGAAAGCATTTCCAAATGAAAGTTTTAAGGCTTAAAATTGAAAAAAGTCAAAACCAAGGGCACGATTAGAAATTTTCGAAAATTGGAGGGACTAAAATTCAAATAATCACAACTTAAGGGACTATTATGCAATTTCCGAAACTTTTGGGGCAAAAATGCAATTTTTAAAAAAATTAAGGACCAAAAATCAATTTTCAAAAATTCTTAGGAGCAAAATTAAATTTTTAAAATTTATGGGACCGTAAAATCTAAATTTGGAAAATTTAAGGGGTCATATAGCAACTTTCCAAATTTCGGGGGAATAAAATGCAAATTTCGAAGAACTGAAGGGTCAAATTGCTATTAATGAGAAATTATAAGGGGGAAATTGTTAATTTTCATAGAAACAATATAGTCCAATCAATAACCTTCATAAAATCTTGGGAAAATAATGATACAAATTCCTTGAGCTTCAACACGAAAAAATCTAATAATGTTTTCGACGCAGGAAGGATATTCATTCTAGGTGTAGCAACCTATGCATTGCTGGATTCGGGAGCTACACACTCTTTCATTTCCGAGACTTTCGTTAAGCGACTGAATATTACACCTGAGGATATGGGATTGGGTTTCAAAGTTTCTATTCCTTCCGGTGATCAAATGGTCACTACAAGTATTGTGAAGAATATGGAGCTACGTTTATATAAAGATGTTTTTTGGGCAGATCTTATTGTACTCCCTATGTCTGAATTCGATATTATACTTGGTACGGATTGGTTATCAGTGACTGTAGCTTCGATAGATTTACGACAGAGGACGGTGTCTATTCGACCGCCCAGTGGGAGATCTTTTGTTTTTGAGGCGACAAGGAACAAGCAAATGCCGCACATTATATCTTGTATGTGTACATGGAAAATTATGAGACGAGGTTGCCAAGCTTTTCCAGCATGTGTCATTACAGCACATGCTCCTATCAGTCATAAGTTAAATGATGTTGATATTGTCAGATATTTTCCTAATGTCTTTGCTGAGGACTTTTCTGGCATTCCACGTGACCGTGAAGTGGAATTTTCTATTGAGTTGATGCTGGGCACTGTACCCATTTCTAAAGCACCTTATCATCTAGCACTTGTTGAAATGAAAGAACTAAAAGATCAAATTTAAGAATTGCTAGACAAGGGTTTCATTCGCCTTAGTTTTTCTCCGTGGGACGCACCGGTATTGTTTGTGAAGAAAAATGATGGTACTATGAGACTCTCAATTTATTATCGAGAGCTGAATAGAGTCAGTATCAAGAATAAATATTCTCCACCAAGAATTGAAGACTTATTTGATCAGTTGCAAGGAGTACCGATATTCTCAAAGATAGAACTTCGTTCTTGATACCATCAGTTTAAAGTGAAGGAGTCTGACGTTCACAAGATTGTTTTTAGGACTCACTATGGGTACTATGAGTTTATGGTCATGCCATTTGGGTTGACCAATGCGCTAGCGATCTTCATGGATCTCAAGAATCGCGTGTTTCAATCGTATCTAGATCAGTTTGTTATAGTCTTCATCGATGATATTTTGATCTATTCGAAGAGTAAAGAGGAGCATAGTCGGCATTTGAGGAAAGCTCTGCAAGTACTGCAAGATAGGAAATTATATGCAAAGTTCAGCATGTGTGAGTTTTGGCTTGATAGAGTTGCATTCTTAGGCCACGTTATTTCTAGTGATGGAGTGGAGGTTCTCAGCAAAATAAGAAGCCATATATAGAACCCCTAGAGCTCAAGGGCAGAAAAATCCCCAAGGACAAGTAAAGAAGCCAGGACCACAAAAACCACAAGAACCTGGAGCACTGAAACCTGTAGATAGACCACTGTGCAAGGATTGCAATCGCTTACATTATGGAAAATGCATGTGGGGAAATTTTAGGTGCTTCATATGCAAGGAAGAAGGACATAAAGCTGTGGATTGCCCAAAGAAGAAAGCACCTACAATGGGAAGAGCTTATGTTATTCATGCCGAGGAGGCTGAAGAGGAGCCAGACACGACCCTTATCACTGGTAACCTAGTTATTTAACGTTTTTTATGGCCTTAATTGCATAAAATGTTAAATTGGTTATTATGATTGATTTGGGAATAAGGATAATCTAGTTGAAATTAGGTTGCATGCTCTACCTTAGTTGGAATTAAGAAATGACAATGGAAACCATAGGAATTGGACTTGAATTTTGAGCCTTAATTATGCAAAGAAGGAAAGCATTTCCAAATGAAAGTTTTAGGGCTTAAAATTGAGAATATTTGAGAATATTCAAAACCAAGGGCATGATTAGAAATTTTCGAAAAGTGCAGGGACTAAATTGCAAGTAATCAAAACTTAACGGACTATTATACAATTTCCGAAACTTTTGGGGCAAAAATGCAATTTTCAAAAAATTTAAGGACAAAAATTATTATCCAAAAATTCTATGGACCAAAGTCAATTTACAAAATTTAGGTGACCGAAAAATCGAAACTCCGAAAATTTAAGGGGTGATATAGCAACTTTCCAAATTCTGGGGACTAAAACGCAAATTTTGAAGAATGGAAGGGTCAAAATGCTATTAAAAAGAAATTTTAACGAGGTAAATTGTGAATTTTCCTAGGAACAATATGGTCCAATCAATAATCTTCATAAAATTTTGGTAAAATAATGATACAAATTCCTTAATCTTCAACACGAATAAATCTAAAAATGTTTCCAATGCAGGGAGGATATTAATTTTAGGTGTAGCTACCTATGCATTGTTGGATTCGGGAGCTACACACTCCTTCATATCTGAGACTTTTGTTAAGCGACTGAATATTACACCTGCGGATATGGGATTGGGTTACAATGTTCCTATTCCTTCCGATGATCAAATGCTCACTACAAGTATTGTGAAGAATTTGGAGCTTCGTTTATATAAAGATTTTGTTCGGGCAGATCTTATTGGTTACCCTATACCTGAATTTATATTCTACTTGGTATGGATTGGTTATCAGTGAATAGAGCTTCGATAGATTTTTGACAGAGGACAGTGTCTATTCGACCGCCCAGTGGGAGATCTTTTGTCTTTGAGGCGACAAGGAACAAGCAAATGCAGCACATTAAATCTTGTATGTGTGCGAGGAAAATTATGAGACGAGGTTGCCAAGCTTTTCCAGCATGTGTCATTACAGCACATGCTCCTATCAGTCAGAAGTTAAAGGATGTTGATATTGTCAGAGATTTTCCTAGTGTCTTTGCTGAGGACGTAGGGAGGATATTCATTCTAGGTGTAGCTACCTATGCATTGCTGGATTCGGGAGCTACACACTCTTCCATATCCGAGACTTTCAATAAGCGACTGAATATTACACCTGAGGATATGGGATTGTGATAGGATCAATTGGCAGGAGAAAGAGTGTTTAGAAGGGGGGGTTGAATAAACACTTGACAATTTTATAAATTTATCAAATAATGAGTCAGATTAGTGATAAAACTGAACTCGGGAATCTTGTTGTATCAATGTCAGTCAGTTAACTAATGAAAGTGAGGAAATAAACTGAATGAAAAATAGAATAAAATTAAAATAAGAAACACAAGATTTATGGATGTTCAGAGATTTGAAACACTCCTACGTCACCCCCTCTATCTCAAAGATATGATATTTACTAAAAGAATTTTATCCATACAACGATTTGTACAAACCCACTTCAGTTTGAACTTGCCACTCTCAAGACCGGAACTCTTAGTTTCAATGCAGTTTATAAGTATTCAACTGATATGAAACTTCTTAGCACAACTAATCTATATAAGATCAAATAATATAATAGTAATTGTTTGTTCTTGTAAGCTCAAAGTTTAGCCTTGAATGCTATTAATGTATATGCTAAGTGTGAGCTTTTTTAATCTTTGAATATGAACAGAAAGCTTTGTGAGGATTTCAGCAGCGTAACAGCTTGGTTGATTGAATACGTTGTATAATTTTTCTCAGCTGCTCTTCTCGCCTATTTATAGACTTTGCTTCCAACATTTACAATGAATGCATTTTGAATATTTATATCCGTTGTTAGCCATGTCAACATTCCTCTGACATTCGTACACTGTAGCATTTCTGAAATGCGGTGTTCTTGTTGCTCTTTGTACAATCTGTTGGTTGTTGGGTTACGTCTTTTTTACTGAGGACGTGTAAAACTGATGAGCCGATAGGATAAGCTGATGGTTGACTAACTGATCAGTTCTCAAATGATCGTTCAGTTACCTGCACAGTTTTTAGTTAGCTTATATCAGTTTGATTGTCTTGATACTTATTAATCTTCAGTTCGGGCAACTTTCAGTTCAGTTGCCTTTAGTTTTCTTGATTTGTTGTTCAATATTTTAACGCTTAGTTTGTCAAACTCCGAAATTAAATTTCCAAAAATTTAATCCTTTTAGGTGTTTGACAAAACTTAGAAAATGTGAACTGATAAAGCTGAATACTTTGTAGATAAAATAATATTTTATTGACACATCTTTCAATGTACAGATTCGTACAGAGAAAGAAAGAATAAAAGAATCTTCTGATTAAAAATCTTCCAAACTCTTTAACTGAATAAGAATAAGAAGAATGTCTTCTAACTAATGAGGATCTCTTTATATCTTTGCTCTTTTATCAGCTGGTCCTTGATCATTCATTTGACTGGGTCTCTTTTTGGATTGCGTCTATTGATCTTCTTCCCCTTTTTTGTCAAACTTGTCAACTTTGCTGGATAAAAAACGGACTTCCGAAGTGACATTTGATAAGGCGTGCACTATATCTTCTTGCAACAAATCCATTCTCTTTGTCACCACATTCGGAAGAAAATCCAAGCGGTTTGTGAATACTTATTGAGATTCGAAATGAGCTTGAATCATCACTCAGTCCTTCTTGAACTGATCTATTTGGAAAAAATAATGAAGTAATATCCTTCGTTACGTTGTAAACTCTTGAGAGTGTTTTCCTTTATAGAATCAATCTTTAAATATGCAGCAGCTGAGTTGATTTGATGTCAGAGATGGAGGAGATCACATCGTGAATGTTGGACTGAATTTCTTCAATCATGGATTCAGTGTCCGTTGATATATTAGAAGACAAAGCAGCAGAGGATTCAGGTTCCTACTCCTTGTCTTCTTGATGAAAAATTACAAAGGCTCTATCATTTGATTTAGTCGCAACAGTGACGATTTCTGAAACTTCTTCTGGTATTGCTTCATGTTGTGGTTCTGGCGGAAAGAAGAAAGTCGGAGGATCAGTTAAGTTGGAAGGCTTGTCAGTTTTCTTATCAACTGAGACTGTAGCTGGTTCTTCAGTTGGTTGAACAACTGAAACTGTAGCTGGCTGTTCAATTTTCACTTCTTCAATGTGTTCCATGTGCATCTGAGCCACGGTCAGTATCAGCTAGAACTTCTTGTACAGTCATGGCAGTCGACTGAACTGGTTCTTCAGTTTTTGTTCAAAATAGCCTCTGCGTCTGGTTGTTCAGTCACATTTGGTTCTTCAATTGCTATTGTAGATAAAATATTCATCTGAGTATCAGTGGCGACTGATTGTATGACTTTGTCAATGTTCGCCAATGACAACTCAGCATCAGTGTAGAGCTGAAGATCTGTTGTAGAGGATGGAGGAACTGAAGGTGTTGGTTGTGTTAGAGTAGGTGTCCGTCGAGCCAAGTGTTGGCCGAGTGTTCACAATGAAACACTATGTATAAACAATCTTTATTTTAATAATATTTGAAATTATTGTTTTGGCACATTTTTATCTGTATACCCATGCTAGTTGCATAGATAAAGTCCTTGAATATACAAATAGTAGAAAGAATATGAGATACTCATATGATGAGTATCATGAAACTCATATTTGCAATACTGTATATTCTAAACAGTTCCTAATCAATTCAACCGCCTCAAAGAAGGATATAGGCCGCTCGAGTTTGAGACTAGTATCTGCGATGTGAGTACCATGTTTCTTTGGTAGGGGACATTTTGATGTCCGAGCATGCAGATAGGTGCTCCTGGTAGAGTGCACTGAACAACTCTCCATATAGAACTTTCCAAGTGGTTATTATCACTTATCGAGTGGAAACGTCATAGTTTATGGTTGTACACCATTAGTCCTTATGACCCAGGGCAAACATTGAGACTCTATGTGCTAGCATTGAACTTTGACTTGTTTACCGACTCTCATGGGGTCATCAGGTGGCAAGGTTGGGTGTTTCGTCGTAACATATAGGAGTCGATGCATTGTAGTCGGAGATTCACCGCTTACCTTCGGATATGGATATCCTATGTGATCTCATGTATATGTAGTATGAAATCTCTGATCAGAGTATGGTGGTAATTATGAAAGGAGTTTCATAGATTACACCATCGATGCAACTACAACATAACACATAGTATCGATTTTTTGACAGCTCTCGATATACCAATAGTTGTCGAATCGGTCCGGATATATGAGTTGAAGCGACCGTACTGTACGCTAACCATAATTGAATGGTTCTTGCAGACACTATCATTTGATACCTAGGGAATCATGTAAGCGATTCTGCTAGGCGTTTAACATGATTGGTTGGGTACTATCAGACTTGAGTTCTGACGTTCTTGCTATCAAGGAGTTGATAAGTAAGAATGGAGCAATTGGGGTATGCTCATATAAGGACATGTTTAGTTCGAATCACATGGAGATGTGAACCCACAGCTAGTTGTATCAATGAACCATTGAGGGCCACACAAGTGCTAACTTTCTAGATCCCGTTGAGAAGTTAAAATAGGTCAATATGTTGAACGGCTTATAAAGCAGTTTATAAGCGTAAATAAAAATAGAAGTATGACTTCAATAAGAAAAATGTAACTTTTAATTTGAGGCAGTGTTCCTAAATTAAAAATTGGCCAAATAAATAATGTATTTGAAAATTGTGATTTTCATAAACATTATTATGGACTAAATTAAATTAATTCAAGTGTTGAATTAATTAAAAACTAGTGGACCTAGTAGTATCCAAATAATTAAATTAATTCAAGTGTTGAATTAATTAAATAACATTGAGCCTTGTAGGGCCCAATTAGAGATAATTATTAAACTAGTGGGCTTGAGTAAAATCAAATAAAATTTAAATGGTCTCAAATGTTTTTGAGACTTAAATAAAAAGTCCATGGGCCTTGTAATTGTTACAAGCCCAAGTAGAAAGCATGCAAGGGAGATGAAGGATTGGAGGCTACTTTTTCAACATCCAAGGCATGGCATGCACATGCTCACTTTTACTTTTTCATAAACAAAAAAAAACAATCCTCCCTCTCTCCTCCAAGGCATATGGCCGAAATTTTAGAGTGATTTTCCCCTCAATTTTGTTCTTCAATTGTTGAAGAAAAACATTCCCTTATCAAAGAAAAATACCTTACATTTTCTAGTGCAAGTGTAAGGTGGATCTTCTTGTTGGTCGTGGGCTTGATTTTGAGCAAGGTGTGCTCTTGGAAGCTTGTGTATCAATCTTGCCATTGAAGAGCTTAGTTGTTTGACAACTAAGTTGGAGCCATCATCAATCTTTTAAGATTGTTAGGTATATCTTTAAAACAGCCTACGTATGACATTTTGTGTTTTATTGTATTTGCTACACACTATAGTGTTAAGGATGCTTGGTTCTTGTATGAAAATATTTTTGAAACTTCCGTTGCGCAAGCAAGCATCTTAAACGATCATCTTTCAAGTGGTATCCTGAGCTGGTAACTATTTTGTGTAGCATATACATATTATATTGAGGTCAATTTCTAACCGCATGAGACAATCAAAACGACAAATCGAAGGCCGGTTTTTTGGGCGATTTTGGGCAGCAAGTTGCTGTGCCCAAAACGTGCAGCAAGGGGCTGTTCGGGCAGCCCCTTGCTTTTAACAAAACAAAAATTATGTGCATGTTGGCCGGACTCTGGTGATGGAGCTTCGGCGAAGGCGATGACGACTAGGGTTTTCAAAAGTGTTTTGGAATATCAAAGTGTCATGAGCCTTGAGTTGTTGGGCCATTGGATGGTTGACATATTTTATGAAATTTAAATGGGCCAAAATGTTTTTGGTGAAAAAAGATTTTTTGGGCCCTTAAGTTTAAATTTACAAAAGTTGAAATTCGGTTATAAATAAATTAATTAGAAAGTGGACAATGGAGTTTGTATACTTTGTTAATTTAGTTTATAATCGTGACGGTTAGTGATTGGATCAAGATATATAATATTGTATCAATTGATTATTGTGATAATTAATTAATGGTGTATGATATGTGATAATATGCATTAAGGATGATCAAAAGCCCAAGCCCAATTTGCTAGGTGTATGCTAAGATATTTTCTGTTGAATGATTGTAATAATTATAAATTTATAAAGTGAGCTTGGTTTATGGCCTGTTCTCACCCCTTGAGATGTATCCCTATTTGCCATGGATATTTATTTGTAAATAGTAGTATAGTGGAAGATCAAGATTGGAAGATGGTGGCCTTGATGATTATGAAAATCGAAGAAATGTAAATATTGGAGGCTTATGTAAAAGTTGTATTTGCATCCCATGCATTTCCCTAGGATTGGACCTAGGCCCGTGCTTAGCTCACACAGGCCATTAGTATTGGGGTAATTGATCATCCTTGTTTTGTTTACTTTTTATAACATATGCAAGATATGTTATAAATAATGAGTATGTGCATTATTATTATGATAATAACGAAGTTGCATGAATCCGGCAAACATACGATCAAACATGGCGAGCTTTTAAACAAAGTTAATGATGAGACCTTTCAAAATTAAAAACCCTCATTTTGAATAAGATTCAAAATTAATATCAAACCCGAAAAGGGAAATTATAAAGGTGTTTATAAATTCCATGTCTTCCATCGACACTGGGTGCATGATGAACGCCACCCCTGTTCGGGGCCCGGCTCATATTATTGTGGGGGCCCTGGCCACCGGAAAGCTATGACATTCATTGACATGGTGATGTGAACTACGTGGAACTCCCATGATTTCGGCTCATATTATTGAGAGAACTCATGGCGACCGTCCATTAAGATTCAACATCGATGGGTAAGGCTCGACACGTAAAGATGAACGACGTCAAATTATTGGGTCTTAAAAGACAAAAGTTTACATAGAGGGTCGCAGCCCATTATCTGCAATACTCGACAAACACATATTAACCGGACCTGATTTCCTCAATTGGCTAAGAAACCTAAAAATCATCTTGAATTCGGAAAGGATAGCATATAAACTTACTAAGTCGCCCCCTGTTGAGGCTCCGACTAGCTGCACTCCTGCGAAATTGCAGACTTACAAGGATTGGTGTGACCATGACTTGCGAGCTAAGTGTTATATGCAGAATTGTATGAATGATGAGCTGCAGAGACATTTTGAGGATGCAAAAGTGCTCTTGACATTCATTTGCATCTCAAGGAGCTCTTTGGTGAGCAGACTCGACATCTTAGGCATGCTACCGTCAAGGAGCTAATCATTTTACGCATGCGAGATGGGGCTTCGGTCCATGAGCATGGCCTTAAGATGATTGGGCTCGTGGATAAACTCGTTGGCATGTCGCGCATATGCGCGCGGCGCAACAGTCAGACTTAAATAGGGTTCTCGTGGATTTTAAAGGGGATTCCGAAAAGAAAATATTCTAGGGCAGCCGACATATCATTTGAAAAAGTTAGAGCACGGGACGCGAAGAACAGAGATAGAAGACGCTGAATCCGGACACGGAGAAGCACTTTCATCTCTCCTAAACACGTTCCTAATTCGGTTCTTTACTTTTACGTTTTTAATGATTAAAAACAGGTTTTGTATTGATTTAAATTCGAGTATGAACTAATTCCATTTTCTAGAGATTGATGTAGTCTTGGGCTACCCTATGTTATTGACGTTTTGACTTTTCATTTAATCAATTTACCGTGTTTATTAATGATTTCTTATCATTAATGCTTTTGAATTACTGGCCATTATGCTAAGTTCATCAAGGATGTGATGTCCAAGAAGAGGAAACTTCAAGAATTTGAAACCAGTGAAGCTAACCGAAGAGTGTAGTGCCATACTCCAAAGAAAACTACCACAGAAACTCAAAGATCCAGGGAGTTTCACTATTCCCTGTGTTATTGGTGGTTCTAGAGTAAATAGAGCTTTATGTCATTTGGGTGCTAGTATAAATTTAATGCATTTTTCTATTTACAGGACTTTGCCTATCCACGAGGGATAGTAGAGGATGTGTTGGTAAAGGTAGACAAATTCATATTTCCTGCTTATTTTGTCATCTTAGATATGGAAGAAGACCAGGAGACTCCGCTTATCTTTGGAAGGCCATTTTTGGCCACCGGGAAAGCTTTGATTGATGTGCACAAGGGCGAGCTCACATTGAGAGTAGGTGGAGAAGAAGTCTTGTTCAACATCTACAACACCATCAAAGGACCAAATGAGGTAAGTACTTGTAATAGAATTGATATAATTGATTCATGTGTATCTCATGTTGGTGCAGGTAGGATGACGAAAGACTCTTTAGAGAGATGCTTGTTGGAGTCGGTTTCCAGCGTTGATGAAGAGGACTGGGATGTGCGAGAGGATTTACTTGCTCTCAATACGCTAACTAAAGAAAAGATTAATGCCCAACTTGAAGAGTTACTTGAAGATGCAAGTAAAGAGGTACCAAAAGCATCCCCTGTCTTAAAGGATTTACCGAGTCACTTGTGCTATGCATTCCTAGATGAGAGTTCGTCCTATCCGGTAATCATCTCTTCTGCTCTTACTATTGAAGAAAAGGATAAGTTGTTGAGAGTGTTGAGAGAATTTAAATCTGCGTTGGGATGGACAATTGTTGATATAAAGGGGATTAGCCCTACTGTTTGTATGCATAAAATATTGATGCAGGAGTCATATTCCTCCTATGTTGATTATCAAAGGAGGCTTAATCCAGCCATGAAAGAGGTTGTGAGGGCTGAGTTATTAAAATTGTTAAATGCCGGTGTTATTTATGCTATATCTGACAGTTCTTGGGTTTCACAAGTACAAGTAGTGCCTAAGAAGGGGGGAATATGAGAATAACGAATTGATTTCAACTCGTCCAGTGACTGGGTGGCGAGTGTGTATAGACTATAGGAAATTGAATGATGCGACTAGGAAAGATCACTTCCCTCTTCCCTTTATTGACCAGATGCTTGATAGAGTAGGTGGTTATCATTGTTATTGCTTTCTAGATGGTTATTCAGGTTACAATCAGATTGTCATAGCACCGGAGGATCAAGACAAGACTACCTTCACTTGCCCCTACGGTACATTTGCTTTTAGGAGAATGCCATTTGGTCTCTGCAATGCACCTGCTACTTTTCAGAGGTGTATGATGGCCATATTTTCTGACATGGTCGAGGAAATAATGGAAGTTTTTATGGATGATATCTCTGTGTTTGGTTCATCATTTGATCATTGTTTGCAGAGATGTCGGGAGAAGAATCTAGTGTTGAATTGGGAAAAATGTAACTTCATGGTCTGAGAAGGTATCGTGCTTGGGCATAAAATTTTGGCTAGAGGAATAGAAGTGGACAGAGCCAAAGTTGTGGCAATTGAAAATCTCCCACCGCCGAAGAATGTAAAAGGGATCCAAAGTTTCTTGGGACATGCCGGGTTCTATCTTCGTTATATTAAAGATTTATCTAAAATTACTAGACCTTTATGTAATTTGTTAGAGAAAGATTCTAGATTTATTTTTGACGATGATTGCTTGCAGGCGTTTAACAGGATCAAGACAGCACTGATTTTTGCACCCATCATGATAGTGCCTGATTGGAAAGAGCCCTTTGAGCTCATGTGCGACGCTAGTGACTATGCTTTGGGAGCAGCATTGGGACAAAGACGAGACAAGATGTTCAAAGCTATTTACTATGCAAGTCGCACACTCAACGCAGCCCAACAGAATTACACAACTACTGAGAAAGAAATGCTATCAGTGGTGTTTGCATTCGACAAGTTCAGAACATATCTCATTGGCACCAAGGTAACTGTTTTCACTGACCATGCAGCTCTTCGTTACTTGTTTGCCAAAAAGGACGCCAAGCCCAGGTTGATACGATGGATACTCCTACTCAAGAGATTGACTTTGAAGTCAAAGACAAGAAAGATTGTGAGAACAAGGTGGCAGATCACTTGTCACGCCTAGAGCTGGAAGAAAGAACTGAAGGTGGAGTGATCAATGAGTCGTTCCCAGACGAACAACTCTTCAAGGTAAATGTTACACATCATTGGTTTACAGATATAGCAAATTTTGTTGCTGCAGGAGAATTACCTTCAGATTTAACTTATCACCAAAAGAAGAAATTTCTTCATGATGCCAAGTTTTATCTGTGGGACGATCCTTTCTTGTTCAAGAGATGCGCTGATCAGATAATTAGACGATGTGTAGCAGAGGAAGAAGCGGGTACGATTCTAGAGCAGTGTCATTCCTCACCCTACGGTGGACACTTTGGAGCATCTAGAACAGCAGCTAAGGTATTACAGTCTGGTTTTATTGGCCTAATCTGTTTAAGGATAGTTATACTTTAGTTAAGTCATGTGATAAATGCCAAAGAGTTGGCAATATTTCTAGACGACATGAATTACCACTAACAAATATTTTGGAGGTGGAACTCTTTGATGTCTGGGGTATTGACTTTATGGGTCCATTCCCATTCTCTTTTGGTCAATCTTACATTTTACTTGCTGTTGATTATGTGTCCAAATGTGTGGAAGCAATTGCCACCAGTACTAATGATGCTCGAGTTGTTGTTAAGTTTGTCCATAGGAACATCTTCACAAGATTTGGAACGCCTAGAGCCATTATCAGTGATGAAGGTACGCATTTCTGTAACAGAATTTTTAACTCACTATTGGCCAAGTATGATGTGAAGCACAGGGTGACACTGGCATACCACCCGCAAGCTAATGGGCAAGCAGAGATATCCAACCGGGAGATCAAACAAATATTAGAAAAAACAGTAAAGACAAACCGGAAGGACTAGGCACTCAAGCTAGATGATGCTTTATGGGCGTACAGGACTGCATACAAGACACCTATCGGATGTCACCTTATAGGTTGGTATTTGGGAAAGCTTGCCATCTACCTTTGGAACTGGAGCACAAAGCATTTTGGGCTGTGAAAAAGCTAAATTTTGATATTGGAGCATCGGGCGAGCAACGACTGTTGCAGTTGAATGAGATGGCGGAATTCAGGAATGATGCATACGAAAATGCTAAGATATACAAAGAAAAGACCAAGAAATGGCACGACAAGCAGATTCTTCAACGAGACTTCGAACCAGGGCAACAGGTGTTATTATTCATGTGGGGACCCGGGCTCTAACTCAATTGTCTGGGACTAATTGGATATTTGCTAGAAAATGGGGGTCATAAAAAAAAAATTCTTTTAACAACATAAACCAGTGTATATAAATCATACACACATGATAACTCTATTTTATTTCAACCAACATAAATACATGTCTTGTTCCATTTCATTCTTAAACAAACTAGTATTTGAAACACATTACATATCAAATGTAAAAACTACTAGTCCATCTTCTACGCCCGTAATCACCACGCTATCTCTTCTCTCATCTTTGTCTCGACCTTGATCCTGTCTCACCTGTTGTCATGCACACATACAGATACAACAACAGCCGGAACTCCGGTGAGAACAAATCTCAGTATAAAACATGTATCCATGCATGTCATGAAATTTCATACAAAATCATACCACATAATTCAGTAATTATGACACATTGGTGAATACAGATAAAACAATTCGACTCTTACTCTTTAACTCGACTCATATCTAAATCTAGGGATCCCGGTATGAATAAGATGTAACAAGTCTCCCACCTACTCTCCCAATCGGGGTGGCGGTACATCTTATTCCTAGACTTCGGCCCTGTCTATATCGAATATCTACAATCGGAGTCAATCTTCTCCTATGCCTCGATACTACCGAACGTCTAGAAACTTGGCATATCTGCCAATGACTCTCCTATCTCAATGCTTGTATATAAATCAATATAAAGCACAACATAACAAGGTATAGAAGTCTAGTATGTGATTTGTGGGAAACTCAAATCGGATCTGATTCGAGTTATATCTCCCCAATCAAACATTGAATTATACCTTTCGTGTCGTAGTCTCGATTGTACAAGTCGAAGTCTTGAAATTTCGATGTCCAATATGTCAATACCAATCGGAAATGACATATATACAATGTACCATATCAATCTCCAATTCAAGGTAGGATCAATAGGCAATTTCAATAACTTTCGACGGCACTAACGGCGTAGTCTCTATATACTGATAATAACAACACGAGAATTACATCATCAGCTCATAACCATCACAATCTATACATCATAATCTCCAAATCGGCATATTCCCAATTCAACACATGCTGGAAAATCGTAATAATCACATACGGTAACATTTCTTCGATCCGGTTTCGAATATCATTTCACCATAATCATAAGAACACATGATACTACTCAAAATCTGATTTCTCCAACATCATATAGCCAAATCAAACAAGAACATAACAAAACTTACATCTTTTTGTAGCAGGTACTACGAGGAGCACAAATATGAACTCGGATCGAAAATCGGATGGTTAGATGCTTCACAATCAAATCTCTAAGATTGAATGAAGTTTGGAGGATTGCTGAATGTTTTTCTTGGTCCTCAGCTGCTGAAAATGAAGGAAATGAAGACACTTCACATATATATTGCATGTGTAAGGGCAAGTGTCATATTTTCCATTTAGCACGTCTCACCGCGAGTGTGCTCGTTCTTTACCGTGGGTGCGTTGAGCGTACTGGATCATTTCCAACAATTCGGAAGACTCGACCGCAGGTGCGGTGCATTTTGTACCGCGAGTGCGATCCCTCTACTATACCAACACCGCGGGTGCGGTAGATTTTATGGTGCGGGTGCGGTGAGCATACTGTATCTCTTCCAAATTTCAGAAGAACCACCGCGGGTGCTGTGGGGACCCGGACGCTAATCATCTTTGGGATTTAATTATCAATTAAGATAAACATGTCTAAAAATTTTTCTTTTTAAAATGCAAGTGCGGAAGGTAATGGAATCAATCTATTATACCAATCAGTATAATAATACAAATCTTGTACAACAATTATTCAAACTAGTCTAAGGTTCAACTACTAAATTCAAGTATTAAACCAGGTCTACAATAAGTCTGGAATCACCACTCTAAACTCGTCTTCTCTCATTATCTTCTTGACCCCGATCTTGTCCCACCTGTTGTCATGTACACATACAAACAAGACAACAGCCGGATACTCCGGTGAGAATAAATCCAAGTATAAACAATGTATACATGCAATTAACTGAATTAACATAAAAGCATGCATTATATCTCTGCACATGTATCAAAATCGAACATGTATCAATATAAATCTGTAAATAACACATGAATCGTAATCTACGAAACATAAATCAATACAGGTCTGTAAATCAATTCTAGTCTCAATATCTAAGACTTGATTCATCTCTCATTCCGATCTAGGGATCCCGCTGAATAGGAATGTAACAAATCTCCCACCTATATCTTATGTTCGCGGTGGTTGTAATTGCTACGTTTCTATTTACGGACTTGGCCCTCGCTATATCGAATATCTATGATAAGAGAGGCTCTACTCATAATCACATCGATATGACCAAACGTCCGGTGTCTTGGAGTATCTACCAAGACTATGCCTATTCTGACAATGTGCAATGGGTGAGTGACGGCTCTGTCATAGTCTGGCCCCTCTGTCAGTGACTCTTATTCAATAGCTCTCTGCTTTCTACTTTCTATGTCAATAGAATAAATATAATCAGTAAAACATAAAGGTATAAAAATAATACCATACAAGTATGTGGTTTAGGGAAACTCGAGTAGAATCTAATTCAAATCGATCTCCCAATAAACATCAATTTATACCTTTGTCTTCTCGGTCTGATGAAGACGAAGTCTCGTATCCCAAGACCTGATCAAGACCTGTTCTGATCAATACTCAAATTGGTATATAATCTGATCCATATCTGAACAAGGTACAATCTAATTTATATCAATGATATCACGATACAATCGAAATCATTACTGAATCTGATCAATCTCAATCAATACTGAATCTGATCAATATCAATCTACTGATGTTTCGACACCATAACAATACAGTCTTGATACCCCGTCAATCTCAACATCACATATATAATACCAAAACTCATAATCAGTATCCGTACAATTCAAAATCTGAATAATAACACAACTCTGATATAGAATCTCAACTAAATCAACTCTGAAATTCATAACAATTTCATAAACAGTCTATTCTTTAATCTGGCTTAAGTTATACAATGTCTACTGTAGCAGAAACATCATATCTGATTCATATTCAATTATGACAATATCATAAATTCAAATCATGTCTAAACGTAACAAAACTTACGTCCAGTTGTAGCCTGCGTCGATAGAAACACAGTACTGAAGTCGGATTCAAAAACAGACGGACGGATTTCTCACAAAAGGCGTAAGAATATTTCAATTCTTTCTTGTGCTTCTCTCGGCTCTTTCTTTCCTTCATTCTGATGGATTTGCATGTAGGTATATATATATATATATACACGTTCCTTAGGTAGGAGGCAAGTGCCCCGGTAGCTCGCACCAACATTTTGCCCGCTCGCGCATATGCGCCATTTAAGTCGCGCATATGCGCCGATCCTTCTGCCCAACCCGCGCATGTGTGCCATTTACGTCGCGCATATACGCCGATCATTCTGGACGTTCCGCGCATGTGCGCGCATTCAAGTCGCGCATGTGCGCCGATGCTTCTGTAATTCTCGCACATGTGCGTCGATACATGTCGCGCATGTGCGCGGGAGCTCTCCCTATAATTTATGTCAAATCTTCTCTTGGTTCTCCCGATATGATCCGTTCTGTCTATAATTTTCTCGATTACTAAATAAATCATTTCAGATTAATCTCAGATTATAGTAATAAAATCTCGGGCCTTACAGGTGCACTGTCTTTTGAACCGTGGGTGCACTGTCTCTGCTGTCCCAACAATATATTTTGCAACTAGAATCGAATCGTAACATCGCTTCTTCGGCCTTCGATAATTACATCAAATCATGCATTAATAATTGCTGATTACCAACTCACATCTCGGGCATTACATTTCTCCCCCTCTTAGATATGAGTTCGTCCTTTAACTCGCATGCAATCAATCAAAACAAGTAAAAGAAGTAATATAATCAAAAAATGAATAAATATTCACATTATGGAAATAACTCTGGATATCTCTGCCTCATCTCTGATTCTGTCTCCCAAGTTGCTTCTTCAGTGCCATGACGACTCCACTGGACCTTTACTAGTGGAATGATCTTCGTTCTGAGCTGTTTTTCTTTCCAATCAAGAATCTGAATTGGATGTTCAATATAACTCGTAGTATCGTCAAGCTCGGCTTCATCAGGCTGAATGACATGAGAAACATCAGGCATATATCTACGCAGCATCGATACATAGAAGACATCATGTATCCCCGATAGAGAAGGAGGAATGGCGAGTCGATAGGCACGATCGCCAATCTTCTCAAGAATCTCGTATGGACCGATGTATCTAGGAGACAACTTCTCACGTTTGCCAAATCTGACAACGCCTTTGAATGGAGAAATCTTCAAAAACACTCTGTCTCCTTGTTCAAATACTAACGGTCTACGACGTACATTCACATACTTGGATTGTCTATCGTGCGCCTTCTTCATTCTTTTCTGGATGATCTTTACTTTCTCTGTCATTTCACGAATCATATCAGGTCCAAGTTCTGGTACATCTGAGATGTCATCCCAATACAGCGGAGATCTGCACTTCTTTCCGTATAAAGCTTCAAACGGTGCCATCCCGATGCTCGTCTGATAGGTTGTTGTACGAGAATTCACAAAGTGGTAGTGAATCTTGCCAACTAGTGCCAAAATCTAGCACTACAGCTCTCAGCATATCCTCTAATATATGGATAGTCTGCTCTGACTGTCCGTCTGTCTGGGGATGGTAGGCAGTACTCAGGTGCAATGTAGTACCTAAAGCCTGCTGCAAACTGTGCCATAAATGTGAAGTGAATCTGGGATCACGATCTGATACGATAGATTTCGGCACACCATGCAATCTGACTACCTCTCGGACATATATCTCTGCCATCTGATCGCATCGGTACGTCATTCTGTACGGAATAAAGCATGCTGATTTGGTTAATCTGTCAATCACAACCCAAATCGCATCACAACCCCGGGATGATCGTGGTAACTTCGTAACAAAATCCATGGAAATGTGATCCCATTTTCATTCAGGAATAGTTAAACTCTGAAGTAAACCTCCGGGTTTCTTCCTCTCGGCCTTCACCTGTTGGCAATTCAGGCACTTAGATACAAATTCTGCAATGTCCGATTTCATATTTTTCCACCAAAACTGTGCTTTCAGATCATTGTACATCTTTTTGCCACCAAGATGAATACTGAACCGACTACAGTGCGCTTCTGATAAAATATGTTGTTTCAAATCTGAAACATCTGGCACTACAAGACGGTTATTCACATACAAAACATGATCATGTACCTGATACTCTGACTGATGTCCGGTTCTGATAATCTCAATCGACTTCTGAACATTCTGATCATTTTTCTGTGCTTCTTTAATGCGAACAATCAAATCTGGTTCCACTTGAATCGTAGCAAGTCGCAAGGGTCTACGATCTGTTTTAAATACTAATCCAGACAAACAGCAATCTTCAATCAAATTCGAAACACCTATCGTCGATAAGGATAAGGAACATATCTTTCGACTCAAGGCATCCACTGCTGCATTATACTTTCCTGGATAATACTTGATTTCGCAATCAAAGTCCTTTAACAAGTCGAGCCATCTACGCTGTCTCATATTCAACTCTGACTGAGAAAACAGGTATTTCAGGCTTTTGTGATCAGAATAGATTTCAAACTTCTCGCCGTAGAGATAGTGTTGCCATATATTCAGTGCAAACACAATGGCCGTCAATTCAAGATCATGAATTGGATAACGAGTCTCGTGTGACTTTAAGTGTCTTGAGGCATATGCAATCACATGCCCTCGCTGCATAAGAATACATCCTAGCCCTCTGTGAGATGCATCACAATATACAACGAAATCACCCGTACATGAAGGTATCGTCAACACCGAAGCACTGGTCAGTCGTTTCTTTAACTCCAAGAAGCTAGACTCACAGGCTTCAGACCATACAAATGGCGCATTTTTCTGCGTTAACTTGGTAATCGGCTTCGCAATACTGGAAAAATATTTAATAAATCGTCGATAGTACCCTGCCAAACCCATGAAACTGCGTATTTCTGGTACTGATGTCGGTCTAGGCCAACTAATCACAGCTTCAACTTTACTTGGATAGACAGAAATACCGTCTCCAGATATGATATTCCCCAAAAAGACAACATGTCTCAGCCAGAACTCACACTTTGACAGTTTAGCATATAATTTCTCATTTCTCAATGTTTGCAACACAGTTCTTAAATATCCGGCATGCTCAATCATATTCTTGGAATAAACCAAAATATCATCAATAAAAACAATCACAAACTCATCCAGATATTTCTGAAAGACACGATTCATCAATCCCATAAACACCGCTGGAGCATTCGTTAAACCGAAAGGCATGACGATAAACTCATAATGTCCATACCTGGTTCGGAATGCTGTCTTCGGTATATCAACATCTCGAACTCTCAGCTATTGATATCCAGATCTCAGATCGATCTTGGAATAGACAGAGGATCCCTGCAACTGATCCAATAAATCGTCGATGCGAGGCAAGGGATATTTGTTCTTTACTGTCGCTTTATTCAATTGTCGATAATCAATACACAATCTCATTGAACCGTCTTTCTTCTGGACAAAAAGTACCGGAGCACCCCAAGGAGATACACTCGGTCTAATGTAACCCTTGGCCAATAAATCTTCGAGCTGTTCCTTCATTTCTTTCAATTCAATAGGCGCCATTCTATAGGGAGCTCGAGATATAGGAACGGTACCTGGTAAAAGATCAATACTGAAATCTACCTCTCGGATTGGAGGTAACCCTGGAATCTCATCTGGGAATACATCCGCAAACTCGCACACCACTGGCAGATCTGCCAATGCTGGGCTCGATTTCAGTAGATCTACTGAATATACAAGGGACCCTTCTGCTCCTTACTGCAACAATCGACTCATAGAGAACACAGATATCAAGGGAATCCGAGCTCTGGAACCCTTACCGTAGAATTTCCACTCATCAGTCAATTCTGGTCTGAATCTGACAATCTTCTGGAAACAATCTACAGTGGCTCTGTACTTGGTTAACATATCGATGCCAACAATACAATCAAAATCAGATAACCCAAGCACAATGCAATCTAGATCAATATCATGACAGTCGAACTGTAGCATGCAATGTCTAACCGATGTCACTGATATCAAACCACTCCCCAAAGGAGAAGAAATCGATACTACAGCAGATAATGACTCGACAGGTAAAGCATGCATCAATACAAAGCGCTCAGAAATGAATGTATGAGATGCACCTGTATCTATCAATACATAAGCAGGATAACCGCAAAGAAAACAGTTACCTGCGATCACATCGTCTAATGCATCTTGGGCTTGCTCTTCTGTCAGTGCAAATACTCGAGCCTGCTGTCTGGGAGGTTGGCTCACTGTCTGGCTACCTCTGGCTCTGGGCTGGGTCTGTGTAGGGGTTGGCAGAAAGGAATGAACAGATGAAGCTTGCCTCTCAGGCTGGGTTACTAAACCAAATGCTCCTACACTCTGAGCTTGCTGTACCCCTTTCTGTGGACAGACTCTGGCGAAATGTCTTTGGTGTTTGCAGATATTGCAGCGTCCCATCACACCCTGACACTGTTCGGTGGCATGTCGGCCTCCACAAGAACTGAAATACACACCTGTATACTCTGTACTCTGGCCAGGACCTCTCTGTCGTGATCCACTGGAGGCTCGACGAACTGCTCCCTGATCTCTTGAACCGTTTTCCTTTTGCTTTCAGCTGGTCTTTCCTCCCGCTGCTGCTACCACCGCTCTCAAATCTGGGAGGGGATTGAATTGAGGATTGTGGCGGTCTAGGAGTCGGAGCGACATAGGAAGTGCTTCGTTGCCTAAGCAATCCAGCTTCGGCCCCCTTGGCACGGTTCAATGCATCAGCAAAGTTTTTGGGTCTACCGGTATTTACCAAAGTAAAGATATCAGGATTCAAGCCATTGATAAACTGATCTGCAATGGCCTCGTCATTTTCTGCCACGTGAGGAGCAAATCGAAGCAATGTCGAAAACTTTGCCACATATTCTTCGATGTTTAACTGTCCCTGTTTCAAATTGGCAAACTCAGCACCTTTATCCTTTCGGTAGGACACGGGAAAGAAGCATTGATAGAACTCTGCTTTTAAAAACTTTCCAAGTGATCTATGTGCCACGATGCTCCAATGCTTTCTTCGTGGTAAGCCACCAGTTCTTTGCAACTTCTTGCAGTTGATGCCCAATGAGTTTAAATCGTCGTTCGTCGGTGTAGTCAAGAGACTCAAATAGCATCTCGATGTCATCGAGCCAACTTTCACACTCAATTGAATTTTCTGTGCCCTTCAGTGTCGGTGGTCGAAACGACTGAAACCTCTTTAGCAAAGTCTCCATCGGTGTAGCGGTCACATCCATCAGATCATTGGATGTACTGCCCTGTTCTGGTGCCCGACCTGCTACTGGTTGCGGTACTCGTCGAGGAGGCATATCTGATTATCAAACGGATTAGTACACAATCTATACAATCTGTCTCAATCCTCCTCTGATCATATACCTCTGATCCAGAATCGGTTCTGATTCAGTCTTTGCAGTTACATGCTGTAATCAACTCAGATAACAATATAACATGTAATAGTGAAAGCAATAAATCATGCTAGAACAATAAAAGCAAGGAAGAAAATTCACTCTACCCCCCGCTCATTCTATTCTATCTCAATCTAAAGGATCTATCGTTCTGTTACCACATATTGTGGGGACTCAGGCTCTAACTCAATTGTCTTCGGGATTAATAGGATATTTGCTAGAAAATGTGGGTCATAAAAAAAAATTCTTTTAACAACATAAACCAGTGTATATAAATCATACACACATGATAACTCTATTTTATTTCAACCAACATAATTACATGTCTTGTTCCATTTCATTCTTAAACAAACTAGTATTTGAAACACATAACATATCAAATGTAAAAACTACTACTCCATCTCCTACGCCCGTAATCACCACGCTATCTCGATCTCTCATCTTTGTCTCGACCCTGATCCTGTCTCACCTGTTGTCATGCACACATACAAACACAACAACAGCCAGAACTCCGGTGAGAACAAATCTCAATATAAAACATGTATCCATGCATGTCATGCAATTTCATACAAAATCATACCACATAATTCAGTAATTATGACACATTGGTGAATACAGATAAAACAATTCGACTCTTACTCTTTAACTCGACTCATATCTAAATCTTGGGATCCCTGTGTGAATAAGACGTAACAAGTCTCCCAACTACTCTCCTAATCGGGGTGGCGGTACGTCTTATTACTAGACTTCGGCCCTGTCTGTATTGAATATCTACAATTGGAGTCAATCTTCTCCTATGCCTCGATACTACCGAACGTCTAGTAACTTGGCATATCTGCCAATGACTCTCCTATCTCAATGCTTGTATATAAATCAATATAAAGCACAACATAACAAGGTATAGAAGTCTAGTATGTGATTTGTGGGAAACTCAAACCGGATCTGATTCGAGTTATAACTCCCCAATCAAACATGGAATTATACCTTTCGTGTCGTAGTCTCGATTGTACAAGTCGAAGTCTTGAAATTTCGATGTCCAATATGTCAATACCAATCTGAAATGACATATATACAATGTACCATATCAATCTCCAATTCAAGGTAGGATCAATAGGCAATTTCAATAACTTTCGACGGCATAACGGCGTAGTCTCTATATACCGATAATAACAACACGAGAATTACATCATCAGCTTATAACCATCACAATCTATACATCATAATCTCCAAATCGGCATATTCCCAATTCAACACATGCTGGAAAATCGTAATAATCACATACGGTAACATTTCTTCGATCCGGTTTCGAATATCATTTCACCATAATCATAAGAACACATGATAGTACTCAAAATCTAATTTCTCCAACATCATATAGCCAAATAAAACAAGAATATAACAAAACTTACATCTTTTTGTAGCTGGTACTACGAGGAGCACAAATATGAACTCGGATCGAAAATCGGATGGTTAGATGCTTCACAATCAAATCTCTAAGATTGTTTTAAACCGATGCGCTTTGTCGCGCGCATATGCGCAAGAGACACCGCCCTCACACATCAATTTTCGCATGTAATCACATTTCCAGTCACGATTTTGTTTTAAACTGTCGCCGATTTAGTCAGTGACGGTGTTATAAAAAACCGTCGCTATTAGCGACGGGCTTGTCAAAAATCGTCGCTAGTAGCGACGGATTTTTAGAAACCGTCGCTGAATAATATCGATTGTATCATATTTCCTTCACAGACGAGCTCATTATATCCATCCACATTTTCTTTCAAAATTAACCCTAACACCACGCCGTTCCACTCACCGCCATAGGCTTCGAACCACAAACACCACCGCCGTTCCACTCACCGAGAGGGAAACAAAACACCACCACCACCACCGTTCAAAGCACTAAGTTAGTCCGGCACCAGTTTCCCGAGGTATGGTATTGATTGGAACGATAATTGGTTAATTTCTTGTTGTCGTACCTCTGTTGAGTTATTTATTGAAAATGGCCACCACCAACCTTATCAAAAGTTTGAAATACATGGTGTTAAGACTTTATAAGTCAAGTGTATTCTATGCGGCTCACGTGTTGACAGAATTAATGCAAGCGATTGGTAGGTCTTTCGATACTGTAATTGATACATTGTTGTGTTCAAAGACTCAGTAGTCTATTGTCTTGTATTGTCAAGAGCTACTAGTTGAGAAGTCCCTTTCTGTATGACTCAATAGTTTCTGATGAGGTTGGTGGTTGAGATACACACCATTTCTTTGGAGGTGCGTGTTGTTTTCTAAGGCCTTGGTTGTCCGTCTCTGGGTTCTTAATGTTCGGCATTGTCTAAAATATTTGTTGTCCCCTTCTTGTTAGGCATTGTCTAATTTTCGGTTTTTCTAACTTATATGCACTGTGTGTTGAGGACTGGACATGACGGTGTTTGTTAGTCATTGTCTCCGTCGAATTTTTTTGTTTTTCTAACTTATATGCATCTGTGTAGTCTTCTTTCATTTGTTAGTCAATAGGTAGTCTTCTTTCGTTTTTTTGCGCTCAACAAATTAAATTGAAAATGACATTATTAAATGTAATATTTTCAGGTTTAGATCAAATTTATCGTTATATATTTATGGTATTTTGCTGTATTGAAATGGATAATTCTTGGATTCACTCGGATAGAAGGTCAAAACAGTACAAGGAGGGTGTGGAACTGTTTATCAGAGGTTGTTTAGAGAATCCCCATATTGACCCCAATTTAATTCATTGTCCTTGTTGCAAATGTAAAAATCTTAAAAAAAGACCAGCTAAGTCCGTTCGAGAGCATCTTTATTTCCATGGTTTTAGTCAAAATTATGTGAATTGGATTTGGCACGGTGAGTCTGCTGAAAGTGACAAAGTAAATTGGAGCACGAACAAGGAGCCAATTGGTAACTATCACGGACACTTTGAAACCACTAATATGTGTGAGGCAGCATATGATAACTATACAGAAAATCCAGTAGCGTTCATGAAATTTTTGGAGGAAGCAGAGAAACCTTTGTATAATGGATGTAAGCGTTACACAAAGTTGAGTGCAATTGTGAAACTATACAACCCCAAAGCAAAGCATGGGATGAGTGACGCTCTATTTTCCGATCTACTAATGGATTTTGGGGATATGCTACCAGATAATCACAACCCGCCAACCAAAATGTATGATGTAAAAAATACATTGAGTTGTTTGGCGTTGAGTCATGAAAAGATTCATGCTTGTTCCAATGATTGCATTCTTTATAGGAAGCAATATAAAGATTGCGTAAACTGCCCTAAATGTGGCTTGTCACGGTGGAAGCTAACCAAGAAGAACGTTGAGAAGAAAGGTGTTCCTGCAAAGGTGTTGTGGTATTTCCCTCCCATACCAAGATTTAAGCGCATGTTTAAATCTCTACATACCTCGAAAAATTTAACATGGCATGCAGAAACCACAGGAGTTCCCGGTCAGTTACGTCATCCAGTTGATTCGCCATCTTGGAAGTTGGTGGAACATATGTGGCCCGACTTTTAAAGTGAACCAAGAAATCTTCGCCTTGCACTTGCAGCTGATGGCATTAATCCTTATAGCAACCTTAGTAGTCGGTACAGTTGCTGGCCAATTATGTTGGTCACCTATAATGTGCCTCCAAACATGTGTATGAAGAGAAAATTCATCATGCTAACTATGCTCATTTCAGGGCCTAAACAACCAGGAAACGATATAGATGTCTATCTTGATGTGTTAGTTGAAGATTTGCAACGATTGTGGGATGGAGTTGATGGTGTCTATGATGCTTATCGAAGACAATTTTTCACTCTTAAAGAAGTCTTACTATGGACAATCAATGACTTTCCAGCCTATGGCAACCTTAGTGAATGTACTACACATGGTTATTATGCATGCCCAGTATGCAAAGAAGATACTTGTGCAAAGCATTTGGAAAATGGGAAGAAAATGTCATTTGTTGGTCATAGACGATTCCTACCACGGTTTCATCCATATCGGAGGCAGATTATAGGTGAATTGCAGCTGATGGCATTAATCCTTATAGCAACCTTAGTAGTCGGTACAGTTGCTGGCCAATTATGTTGGTCACCTATAATCTGCCTCCAAACATGTGTATGAAGAGAAAATTCATCATGCTAACTATGCTCATTTCAGGGCCTAAACAACCAGAAAACGATATAGATGTCTATCTTGATGTGTTAGTTGAAGATTTGCAACGATTGTGGGATGGAGTTGATGGTGTCTATGATGCTTATCGAAGACAATTTTTCACTCTTAAAGCAGTCTTACTATGGACCATCAATGACTTTCCAGCCTATGGTAACCTTAGTGGATGTACTACACATGGTTATTATGCATGCCCAGTATGCAAAGAAGATACTTGTGCAAAGCATTTGGAAAATGGGAAGAAAATGTCATTTGTTGGTCATAGACGATTCCTACCACGGTTTCATCCATATCGGAGGCAGATTATAGGTGAATTGCAGCTGATGGCATTAATCCTTATAGCAACCTTAGTAGTCGGTACAGTTGCTGGCCAATTATGTTGGTCACCTATAATCTGCCTCCAAACATGTGTATGAAGAGAAAATTCATCATGCTAACTATGCTCATTTCAGGGCCTAAACAACCAGAAAACGATATAGATGTCTATCTTGATGTGTTAGTTGAAGATTTGCAACGATTGTGGGATGGAGTTGATGGTGTCTATGATGCTTATCGAAGACAATTTTTCACTCTTAAAGCAGTCTTACTATGGACCATCAATGACTTTCCAGCCTATGGTAACCTTAGTGGATGTACTACACATGGTTATTATGCATGCCCAGTATGCAAAGAAGATACTTGTGCAAAGCATTTGGAAAATGGGAAGAAAATGTCATTTGTTGGTCATAGACGATTCCTACCACGGTTTCATCCATGTTTTGCGCAATTACTTCATCAAAATACAAATTACTGAAGTCTTTCGAACCACTCACTTTGTCACTAAATGTAAATTGTGAAGTAACATAATATAAAATACTTCAACAAATAGGATAAATGCTGAAGTTATAGATTATATTTACTTCCACAAATAGGATAAATTGTGAAGTTGTTTGTGTCTATTACCTCATCAAAATACATAACTACGAGGTCTTTCTGATGAATTACTTAGTCGATTATTGTAAATAATGAAGTAAAATATTATAAACTACTTCGCTAAATAATAATTAAGACGAAGTTATATATAATATATTACTTCATTATTTAGAATAATCGATGAAGTAAAACACATTTCTTACTTCGGCACCGGTCCAATTTTGGACCGGTTTTCCTTCGAAAACCGGCCAAAGACTTCAGTATTTTCAATCATACAACTTCGGTTATTATGCGAAGTAAAAAGTACATCTATTACTTCACGTCCATATACTTCGGCAATTAACTACCTTATTACTTCATTGAATACGCGAAGTAAAAAGCGATTTTTCTACTAGTGGATGGTCCGGACCATTCACAGTGGAAACAGTGTACCCACATGGTGCAATTGAGTTAAAGTGCAACAATGGTCAAAGGGTCAAGCATTACTTCGGAAATGAAGTGCGACACATGGACAACATCCCATTGAGAGAACCAAAGTAGATAGGAGAAAGTCAGGCTGATGACTTTAAACAAAGCGCTATGTGGGAGGCAACCCACATTTATTTATTTTTGCATTCCTTTTGTTTTTATTATTTTATTTCCATTCCTTAATTTTATTAATTTTAACTTTCTCAATTCAAGTATTAATTTTCATTTTGTTATTTTTGCAGGTATATAAAAAAAAAAGTCGAAAAGTTTATGGACAGGATGTTTGGCGCATATGCGTGATTTATTTTCGCGCACATGCGCGAGTATGGCAGAAGGTTTTGCGCATATGCGCCATTAAGGACGCGCACATGTAAGACTAAGGCAGAGACATCGGCGCATATGCGCCATTAATGGACGCGCATATGCGTGAGAGTCCACACGCGAGACAGTAACCTCGGCGCATATGCGCCGCTTTAGGGCGCGCATATGCGCCCGACCTGTTATAAAAAAAAAAGAAGAAGAACTAAAACCATTTTCAGAAAACAGCCGCCCTCCCTCACCAAAAGCACTAAACCCTCGTCTGAAACACCACCGATCGTCGCCGCCTCTCGAAGAAAGCCGGTCGCCGCCCTAAATTATCGCCGTGACTCCGACCACGTCTCCTAATTCCGGCCATTCTCTGGTACAAGTAAGGGTTTTAACCAAATCTTGTTCAATTTTTCAGCGTACTTGGAATATTGTGTTTGATATCGTCAATTTGTTACCTCTCGTGGTTATAAAGTAGTTTGTGATCACTGGGTGTACACATCTATTGCTTATTGGATTAATTGGTGTGGTGAAATTATAGTGTTCAAGTTTGGGGGTGTGATTACCGGATTTTTGGCTCTTCAGTATTTAAATTTAGTTGGTGTTGGTTTTGATATTTGATTATTGAGTTGATGGCACCGAAAAAGAAAATATTCTAGGGCAGCTGACATATCATTGGAAAAAGTTAGAGCACGGAGCACGGGACGCGAAGAACAGAGATAGAAGACGCTGAATCCGGACACAGAGAAGCACTTTCATCTCTCCTAAACACGTTCCTAATTCGGTTCTTTACTTTTACGTTTTTAATGATTACAAATAGGTTTTGTATTTTTTTAAATTCGAGTATGAACTAATTCCATTTTCTAGAGATTGATGTAGTCTTGGGTTACCTTATGTTATTGACGTTTTGACTTTTCATCTAATCAATTTATCGTGTTTATTAGTGATTTCTTGTCATTAATGCTTTTGAATTACTGGCCATAATTCGAATGATCTAATAAGTAGAGATCACCAATTTCAGGCAGAGAGAGCTCGAAGTGTTATATGAGGCGTGGGAGAGATACAAAGAATTACTCAGGAAGTGTTCGAATCATGGATATGCAGATTGATGTGAATCTTTGTACGACGAATAGCAAACACGATTAAAATCGAATCGCGCACTCAATTCGATAACGAACAAGGAATCGTAGTTGTCCCGATCTTTTGAATCAAGTGTGTGTGTTGTGATTTTCACCTCTAAACTATGAAAAGTCTAGCAACAAATAATCACGAGATAAACAACCGAGATTATAACGAACCTTCGAAGAACAAGTCGACGACAATCCGCACAAGCACGATCGACGAACGCCACAAAGTTAAAAACTTTGATAAGTTTGATTTTTGTTTGACAAAGCAAAAGCTTTAATTGTTTGAGAGAAAACTCAAGAACAATGATAAAATATCAATAATAATCTGAATAATGTTCAAAATTTTGTGAAAATAGGTCTACATATTAGAAAAAGATTGCAAATCTAGTTACCAAAATAATCAAAACTCTAACTAGGAAACTAGGATTTTTCCGGAACTGGTTCGCGCTCGGGCGGTAGAATATTACCGCTCAAGCGCCAAGGGCTCTGCACTATTCGCGCTCGGGGGATAGAATGTTGCCGCTCGGGCGCCGGGTGTTCTGGAAATCACGTCTTGGACAGTCCATCTGGCGCTCGGGCGGTAGTTTTTTACCGCTCGGGCGCGAAGCATTCTTCCACTTTTCTTCGTTCATCACTTGAATGGTGTTCCTATGCCTTCCGAACTCAATCCCATGCACCAAAAACCCTTCAGCAATCTGCTCCTTGCTTGTAAGTCCTTCTTCATTGCTCATAAGTCCGTGCAACGCTTCCTTGAACTTCTTCAATCGTCCCCTCGTGATTGGTCCCTCCGGCAACTCCAAAGGGTCCCATGCTTTCCTTGGCGCCTGACCATCCGTGCTCGCATCATCCTCCCCTTCTTTAAAAGGATTTGTCCTCAAATCCAGCTCGTCACCTACATCAAACAACGACAAGTCACTAACATTAAAAGTAGAACTCACGTTATACTCACCTGGTAGATCGAGTTTGTAGGCATTGTCATTGATCCTTTCAAGGACTTGAAATGGTCCATCGCCCCTAGGTAATAGCTTTGAACGTCTCTTCTCAGGGAACCTCTCCTTCCTCAAGTGTAACCACACCCAATCTCCCTTCTCAAATAACACTTTCTTCTTTCCCTTGTTGCCTTGCGTGGCATTTTGCTCATTCTTCTTTTCAATATTGGCCTTGACCTTTTCATGCAAACCCCTAACAAATTCAGCTTTCTTTTTGCCATCCATGTTTAACCTTTCACTCACAGATAAAGACATCAAATCCAACGGAGTCAAAGGATTAAAACCATAAACAATCTCAAATGGAGAATAATTCGAAGTTGAATGCATGCAACGATTATACGCAAACTCAACAAATGGTAAACAATCTTCCCAATTCTTTAAGTTCTTTTTAAGAATAGCACGCAAAAGTGTTCCTAACGTTCTATTGACAACTTCAGTTTGTCCATCCGTTTGAGGATGACATGTAGTAGAAAACAACCATTTTGTGCCAAGTTTAGCCCATAACGTCTTCCAAAAGTAACTCAAGAATTTAACATTGTGATCAGAAACAATAGTCCTAGGCATGCCATGCAACCTAACGACTTCTCTAAAGAATAGGTCCACAATGTGAGATGCATCATCAGTTTTGTGACAAGCAATAAAATGTGCCATCTTAGAAAACCTATCCACAACAACAAATATAGAATCCCTCCCCTTCTTTGTCCTAGGCAACCCCAAAACAAAGTCCATAGAAATATCAACCCAAGGTTCACAAGGGACGGGAAGTGGTGTATACAAGCCATGTGGTTGTGTTTTAGATTTAGCTTGCCTACAAGTAATACACTTATCACAAACACGCTCAACGTCACGTTTCATGTGTGGCCAATAGAAATGTTCATGCAATGCACTTAAAGTTTTAGCCACACCAAAATGTCCCATTAGGCCACCCCCATGCGCTTCCCTAAACAAGTAATTCACGAATGGATGATCTAGGGATGCACAACCTATCTTCCTTAAACAAGAAACCATGATGCAAATAAAACTTGTCATGTGGACCATGCATACATATTTCAAATTCATTATTAAAATCCTCATCTAGCACATATAATTCCTTCACATGCTCAAATCCCAAAACTTTAGACTCCAATGTAGAGATTAGTACATACCTCCGTGATAGTGCGTTGGCCACTACATTTTCCTTACCTTGCTTGTACTTGATGATGTAAGGAAATGTTTCAATGAATGCCACCCACTTGGCGTGCCGCTTGTTCAACTTCTGCTGCCCCTTAAGGTGCTTAAGAGACTCATGATCCGTGTGAATCACAAACTCCTTAGGCCTCAAGCAGTGCTGCCACGTCTCTAGAGTCCTCACAAGTGCGTAGAACTCCTTATCATACATGGGGTAGTTCAAGGCTGCTCCATTGAGCTTCTCGCTAAAGTACGCCACTGGTCGTCCCCCTTGCATCAAAACTCCGCCAATACCTACACCTGACGCATCACATTCAATTTCAAAAGTGTTAGAAAAATCAGGTAAAACAAGTAAAGGAGCATTAATCAATTTGTGCATAATAAGATTAAAAGACTTCTCTTGCTCCTCGCCCCAATAGAATGAATGGAACGTTCTTCTTAATTACCGCCGTCATCGGTGCTGCAAGTGTGCTAAAATCCTTTACAAACCTCCTATAGAAGCTTGCAGGTCCATGAAAACTTCGGACTTGACCAACAGTAGTAGGCGACGGCTAATCTCGAATAGCACTTACCTTGTCTTCATCCACTTGTATCCCCTGTGAGCTTACCACAAAACCAAGAAAGACAAGTTTGCTTGTACAAAAATCACATTTCTTTAAGTTAGCATATAGATTTTCAGCCCTTAATGTGATTAGCACAAGTTTCAAGTGACCAACTTGCTCATCCAAGTCTTTGCTATATACTAGGATATCATCAAAATAAACAACAACAAATTTTCCTATGTATGCACGCAAGACATGGTTCATTAACCTCATAAAGGTACTGGGAGCGTTAGTTAAGCCAAAAGGCATGACCATCCACTCATATAATCCGTATTTGGTTTTAAAAGCAGTTTTCCACTCATCACCTTCCCTCATCCTAATTTGGTGATAACCACTCTTTAAATCAATTTTGCTAAAGATACAAGCACCATGCAACTCATCTAACATATCATCTAGTCTAGGTATGGGATGCCTATACTTAATGGTTATGTTATTAATTGCCCTACAATCTACACACATACGCCATGAGCCATCTTTCTTAGGAACTAATAAAACAGGTACAGCACAAGGTGACATGGACTCACGCACAAAACCCCTATCTAACAACTCACTTACCTGCCATTGAAGCTCCTTCGTCTCCTCCGGATTGTTCCTATAAGCTGGACGATTTGGCAATGCACTCTCGGGCACCAAATCAATTTGGTGTTCAATCTCCCTCAAAGGCGGTAGTCCTTGAGGTAACTCCTCCGGAAATATATCATCAAATTCCAGCAATAGTGAAATAACAATGCTCGGAAGGGAACCGGCTATATCACTTGTGTTAAAGAGGATTTTTTATTAAGAATCAACACAAGTGATTCATGTGTGTGCAACAAGTGTTTCAACTCAGTTTTTTGGGCCATATATGATTTCTTTTTGGCCTCTTTCCTCTCATTTTCTTTCCTCTCTTTTTCTTCCCTCTCATTTTTCTTTTGTATGGCTATCTCACTCTTTTTATCACTCTTTTTTTCAGCCATCTCATTTTTTTTTTCAAAGGCCATCTCACTTTTAAGTTCAGTCTTTTTTTCGGCCTCATCTCTCTTCTTTTTTTTTTAAATGGTCCTCTCCAACACTTGCTTTGGGGACAATGGAAGTAAAACAATGGAATCTTTCTTCATCATAAATGAATACCTATTCTTGTACCCATCATGTGTCACCCGCCTATCATATTGCCAAGGTCTACCCAACAAGATATGACATGCATGCATGGGTACCACATCACACAAAACCTCATCCACATACTTCCCAATAGAAAAAGACACCAACACTTGTTTGTTCACCTTCACCTCCGCACAATCGTTCAACCATTGAAGCCTATATGGTTGGGGATGCTTTAATGTAGGTAAACCCAATTTTTCCACCATCTCACTACTAGCCACATTGGTACAACTCCCCCCATCTATGATTAAATTGCAAACCTTTTGATTTACAAAACACCTAGTATGGAACAAGTTTTCCCTTTGGTTAATCTCCTCCTCCTTGACTTGGGCACTCATGATACGCCTAGTCACTAGTGCTTCACCTACAACTGCCTCATACCCCTCATCAAGATCTTTTAATGCAGGCATCTCATCATCAGTCACTCTCAGAGACTCATATTCACCATAGTCATTTAAAATCATCACCCTTTTATTAGGACATTCACTAGAAATATGCCCTAACCCTTGACACCTAAAACATTTAACATCTCTAGATCGATTAGAAGGAGTTTCAGATTTACCTTGTACTCCTTGCTTAGGCGCCTCTGGTTTGGTTTCAAATTTGGGCTTGGCCACCACTTTACTCTCCTCACGCTTCACTACATTTGACCTCCAAGAAGATGATGAACCCCTAGTTTGATTGGTGCGGCCAACTCCACGCCTTTTGAGTTGTTGCTCCACTTTTATGGCCATTTGCACCATCTCGTCTAGATCCAAGTAGTGCCGAAGCTCCACTTGATCTTGAATTTCCCTGTTTAATCCACAAAGAAAACGTGCCATGGTCGCCTCACTATCCTCCTCAATGTTTGCCCTAATCATGACTACTTCCATCTCCTTATAGTAGTCCTCAACACTCTTCACCCCTTGCCTTAAAGTTATTAACCTCTTAAACATCTCTCTATAGTAGTGATTGGGCACAAACCTTTTTCTCATCAATCTTTTCATCTCATCCCAAGACTCAATAGGTCTCTCATTATACCTCCATCTAGTGGTCACTAATTGATCCCACCAAATAAGAGCATAGTCAAAGAATTCCACCACCGCCAACCTCACCTTCTTTTGTTCGGAGTAGTGGTGACATTCAAACACAAACTCTACCATCTTTTCCCACTTTAAATACGCCTCCGGTTCAGATTTCCCTTGGAACGATGGAATTTTCATCTTAATGCTACCCATGTTAACATCTTCGCTATCCCCATCATATCTACCCCGTACGGCTTCTCTTTTTCCTCTACCGTATCCTCTACCTCTTCCATTCCTACCCCAATTTTCATTTTGACTCTCCTCGTCTCCTCCCAACTCGTACTCCTCATCCTCTCTACTCAAATCCTTAGGTTTAGACTTACTCCCACTAACACCAACCTCAAGCTTATTCAACCTTTCATGTAACGACTCCATTTGGGTTGACATCATCCTACTAAAATGCCCAAACAACGCCTCCATTTGAACCTTAGACAACCCCGGGTTCGAACTATCTCCTACCTCCCTCTCCATCTAATTTTCAAATTTGTACCTGCAAGAAAACGTTAGTAGAAACAAAATAATCCTCACCCAAATGCTCACGGTCACTCCAAAAAAATTCACTCGTCTTTTCTCTCAATTTTTTTTTTTGCTCACAACAAATACTCACTAGCCACTCCAAAGAATAACACCCACACTCAAATATTTCCACTCGAATTTGATGCTTCTCTCGAAGGTGTGCTCAAGCTTTGTATTTGAGTATATCAAACAATCAAGTTCCAACTTGTGAACAAATGCGACCGACTCACTTGGACTGTGTAGACAAGAAATTCGAATATATGAAATATATATATATATTGAATATGACTCTCTAAAGAAAATAGAACAAGATATCAAAAAGAAATAATGGTGAATTTTCGGAATTTTTGTACTCTTTTTTTTTTTGGCTGAGTAATACTCGAAAATCCCAAAAAAAAAAAAACCAACAAATTTCGAGAATCACAGATTCACGAAAAATACGAAGAACGATAGAACAAACAGATCTGAAAGCGGAATTAAAGGATAATTAGATCTGCTAATAGAATGAATGATAAACTTACTTGAATTCAATTAACCTAAGCTCTGATACCAAATGATGTGAATCTTTGTACGACGAATAGCAAACACGATTAAAATCGAATCGCGCCATCAATTCGATAACGAACAAGGAATCGTTGTTGTCCCGATTTTTTGAATCAAGTGTGTGTGTTGTGATTTTCACTTCTAAATTATGAAAAGTCTAGCAACAAATAATCATGAGATAAACAACCGAGATTATAACGAACCTTCGAAGAACAAGTCGACGACAATCCGCACAAGCACGATCGACAAACGCCACAAAGTTAAAAACTTTGATAAGTTTGATTTTTGTTTGACAAAGCAAAAGCTTTAATTGTTTGAGAGAAAACTCAAGAACAATGATAAAATATCAATAATAATCTGAATAATGTTTAAAATTTCGTGAAAATATGTCTACATATTTGAAAAAGATTGCAAATCTAGTTACCAAAATAATCAAAACTCTAACTAGGAAACTAGGATTTTTCCGGAACTGGTTCGCGCTCGGGCGGTAGAATATTACCGCTCGAGCGCCAAGGGCTCTGCACTATTCGCGCTCGGGCGGTAGAATGTTGCCGCTCGGGCGCCGGGTGTTCTGGAAATCACGTGTTGGACAGTCCATCTGGCGCTCGGGCGGTAGTTTTTTACCGCTCGGGCGCGAAGCATTCTGCCACTTTTCTTCGTTCATCACTTGAATGGTGTTCCTATGCCTTCCGAACTCAATCCATGCACCAAAAACCCTTCAGCACTCTGCTCCTTGCTTGTAAGTCCTTCATTGCTCATAAGTCCGTGCAATGCTTCCTTGAACTTCTTCAATCGTCCCCTCGTGATTGGTCCATCCGGCAACTCCAAAGGGTCCCATGCTTTCCTTGGCGCCTGACCATCCGTGCTCGCATCACTGATTGGATGCAAATCGAGTTATTTTACAATGGTTTGGATGGGCCGACTAGAGCGAATGTGGATGCAGCCGCCGGAGGTACTATTTTTTCTAAAACACCTGATGAGGCCTATGATTTGCTTGAACAGATGACCATTAACAATTATCAGTGGCCGAGTGAGAGATCTGGATCAAGGAAACCTGCTGGAGTGTATGCCGTAGACCCGATCACATCACTTACTGCACAGGGTTCGGCATTGACAGCACAGATTGCAGCGATGAACAAAGCAGGCCAATCTACGTCTGAAGTAGCACTGGTGACTGCCGAAGAAGAGCCAGTTGTGGAGGAAGCTCAGTACATCAACAATCGTGGTTTTTGATGTTATCGAGGTAATCCTCCCCCTAATACTTATCATCCAGGTTTGAGGAATAACGAGAATTTCTCTTATGCGAACAACAAGAACGTGTTGAATCCTCCACCGGGGTTCAATACACAGAAAGGGGAAGGAAAGCCATCTTTTGAATATCTAGTTGGTACATTTGTGACTGAGTCTGGGAAAAGAATGACGAGAACTGAGTCTCGTCTTGATAACATGGAGACACACATGGACAATATGGGTACCACGATGAAATACTTGGAAACACAGATTGGGAAACTAGCCAATGCTTTAAAAGATCAGAATAGAGGACAGTTTCCCAGCAATACAGAGGTGAATCCTAGGGAACAGTGCAAAGCTGTCACATTGAGGAGTGGCAAAGAAATCTGAATCCCAGATCCTACTGAAGAGAGTGTAGAGATTCTTGTTGAGGAAAATGATGGAAAGGGTGCAAGTATTGGAGAAGAGAAAGTGGAGGAACCTAAGAAAGTGATTGAGCAGCAACCTTTACCTAAGGTAAATCTTCCATATCCACAAAGGTTCAAGAAGAAAGGGTTGGATGATCAGTTTGCGAAGTTCCTGGAAATTTTCAAGAAAATACACATCAACATCCCATTTGCCGATGCATTGGAGTAAATGCCCAATTATGCTAAGTTCATCAAGGATGTGATGTCCAAGAAGAGGAAACTTCAAGAATTTGAAACCGTGAAGCTAACCGAAGAGTGTAGTGCCATACTCCAAAGAAAACTACCACAGAAACTCAAAGATCCAGGGAGTTTCACTATTCCTTGTGTTATTGGTGGTTCTAGAGTAAATAGAGCTTTATGTGATTTGGGTGCTAGTATAAATTTAATGCCTTTTTCTATTTACAAGACTTTGGAGCTTGGCGAGGTGAAACCTAGCACTATTACTTTGCAGCTGGCGGACAGATCACTTACCTATCCACGAGGGATAGTAGAGGATGTGCTGGTAAAGGTAGACAAATTCATATTTCCTGCTGATTTTGTCATCTTAGATATGGAAGAAGACCAGGAGACTCCGCTTATCTATGGAAAGCCATTTTTGGCCACCGGGAAAGCTTTTATTGATGTGCACAAGGGCGAGCTCACATTGAGAGTAGGTGGAGAAGAAGTCGTGTTCAACATCTACAACACCATCAAAGGACCAAATGAGGTAAGTACTTGTAATAGTATTGATATAATTGATTCATGTGTATCTCATGTTGGTGCAGGTAGGATGACGAAAGACTCTTTAGAGAGATGCTTGTTGGAGTAAGTTTCGACAGTGGATGACGAGGACTGGGATGTGCGAGAGGATTTACTTGCTCTCAATACGCTACCTAAAGAAAAGATTAATGCCCAACTTGAAGAGTTACTTGAAGATGCAAGTAAAGAGGTATCAAAAGCATCCCCTGCATTAAAGGATTTACCGAGTCACTTGTGCTATGCATTCCTAGACGAGAGTTCGTCCTATCCGGTAATCATCTCCTCTGCTCTTACTATTTAAGAAAATGATAAGTTGTTGAGAGTGTTGAGAGAATTTAAATCTGCGTTGGGATGGACAATTGTTGATATAAAGGGGATTAGCCCTACTGTTTGTATGCATAAAATATTGATGCAGGAGTCCTATTCCCCCTATGTTGATCATCAGAGGAGGCTTAATCCAGCAATGAAAGAGGTTGTCAGGGCTGAGGTATTAAAATTGTTAAATGTTGGTGTTATTTATGCTATATCTGACAGTTCTTGGGTTTCACCAGTACAAGTAGTGCCTAAGAAAGGGGGAATAGATGTAGTGAGAAATGAGAATAACGAATTGATTTCAACTCGTCCAGTGACTGGGTGGCGAGTGTGTATAGACTATAGGAAATTGAATGATGCGACTAGGAAAGATCACTTCCCTCTTCCCTTTATTGACCAGATGCTTGATAGAGTTGCTAGTGTCACCCTGTGCTTCACATCATACTTGGCCAATAGTGAGTTAAAAATTTTGTTACAGAAATGCGTACCTTCATCACTGATAATGGCTCTAGGCGTTCCAAATCTTGTGAAGATGTTCCTGTGGACAAACTTAACAACAACTCGAGCATCATTAGTACTGGTGGCAATTGCTTCCACCCATTTGGACACATATTGAACTTTGTTTGGTTCATTATTGTCTTCAGATTGTCATTTTGTTTAGCCAAACGTTACCCTATAAGTCCTGTTGATTTGTGAAGGTAAATGTGTGTCTTGTGCCTGTGGTAGCTCCTCATCATCTGGATTCTCGTGGGGCATATAAGCGGCAGCGCCAAAGAAGGCAACAATGGGAGCCTTCGGCTTAAGTACTTGCTCATCAGGCAACCAGGACACGCCGGATTGTCTGCATAGCTCGGTAACAATGTGAGGGCATGGAAGGGCGACCGTGGCTAATCCTGTGCCGGATCTCATGATCGATCCATATATTATTTTTCCCAAGTCAACAGATTTGCCCATCAAAATAGCAAAGACAAGTGCAACTTTGTCTTTGGTTACATCGTGGTAGTGCGAGGATGGGAGAACCTGAGCCAACACTAACGATGTCCACGCACTTGCATTGGGGCTCATATCGGATTTCTTCAGAGAGATTGGACCACTCGAGCTCATTTTCCATACGGCACCTGCCTGACACACGTTCCGAATGACCTCTGAATAATTAACCCCCTCTTCTAGAAATTCACTGTACTCGTCTTCTTCGAGGCTTGGCATCTGATAGATCATGTTTATCGTTTGAGAGTCAAACGATACCAATTTTCCTCACACCAGTACTCTCGACTCGTCATGCCGTATCCGCAGATTAGCATATAACTCTCGCACAATCGAAATCACAGCATCTAGAGGAGGGTGAGTAAATTCAACCCGTTGTCTTCGTTCCAATTAACGCACAATCATACCACGTATTATCGATAAATTAAATCCCCTCTCCGGGATTATGGACCGGGTCATCGAGCTCTCATAAACTTGCTGGGCTTCCTCATTCCAAAATTTTTGAGGATCGAAGCTTGAAGAGGAGGAGGCGCCCTTCTTTGATTTCTTTTTCGGTGCCATCAACTCAATAATCAAATATCAAAACCAACACCAACTAAATTTAACAACTGAAGAGCCAAAAATCCGGTAATCACACCCCCAAACTTGAACACTATAATTTCACCACACCAATTAATCCAATAAGCAATAGATGTGTACACCCAGTGATCACAAACTACTTTATAACCATGAGAGGTAACAAATTGACAATATCAAACAGTCCCCAAATAGATCGAACACAATATTCCAAGTACGCTGAAAAATTGAACAAGATTTGGTTAAAACCCTTACTTGTACCAGAGAATGGCCGGAATTAGGAGACGTGGTCGGAGTCACGGCGATAATTTAGGGCGGCGGTCGGCTTTCTTCGAGAGACGGCGACGATCGGTGGTGTTTCAGACGAGGGTTCAGTGCTTTTGGTGAGGGAGGGCGGCTGTTTTCTGAAAATGGTTCGCGAGTCCTCTTTTTTTTTTATAACAGGTCGGGCACATATGCGCGCCCTAAAGCGACGCATATGCGCCGAGGTTACTGTCTCGCGTGTGGACTCTCGCGCATATGCACGTCCATTAATGGCGCATATACGCCGATGTCTCTGCCTTAGTTCGCGCATGTACGCGTCCTTAATGGCTCACATGCGCAAAACCTTCTGCCATACTCGCGCATGTGCGCGAAACATCCTGTCCATAAACTTTTCGACTTTTTTTTTTATATATATACCTGGAAAAATAACAAAATGCAAATTAATACTTGAATTGAGAAAGTTAAAATTAATAAAATTAAGGAATGGAAATAAAATAATAAAAATAAAAGCAATGCAAAAATAAATAAATGTGGGTTGCCTCCCACATAGCGCTTGGTTTAAAGTCATCAGCCTGAATTTCTCCTGTCTATTTTGGTTCTCCCAGTGGGATGTTGTCCATGTGTCGCACTTCATTTCCAAAGTAATGCATGACCCTTTGACCATTGACTTTAAAAGTCTGACCATTGTTGCACTTTAACTCAATTGCACCATGTGGGTACACTGTTTCCACTGTGAATGGTCCGGACCATCGTGATTTTAACTTACCAGGAAACAACCTCAGTCGAGAATTGAATAATAACACCTGTTGCCCTGGTTCGAAGTCTCGACGAAGAATCTGCTTGTCATGCCATTTCTTGGTCTTTTCTTTGTATATCTTAGCATTTTCGTATGCATCATTCCTGAATTCCGCCATCTCATTCAACTGCAACAGTCGTTGCTCGCCCGATGCTCCAATATCAAAATTAACTTTTTCACAGCCCAAAATGCTTTGTGCTCCAGTTCAAAGGTAGATGTGGCAAGCTTTCCCAAATACCAACCTATAAGGTGACATCCCGATAGGTGTCTTGTATGCAGTCCTGTACGCCCATAAAGCATCATCTAGCTTGATTGCCCATTCCTTCCGGTTCGTCTTTACTGTTTTTTCTAATATTTGTTTGATCTCCCGGTTGGATATCTCTGCTTGCCCATTAGCTTGTGGGTGGTATGCCAGTGTCACGCTGTGCTTCACATCATACTTGGCCAATAGTGAGTTAAAAATTTTGTTACAGAAATGGGTACCTTCATCACTGATAATGGCTCTAGGCGTTCCAAATCTTGTGAAGATGTTCCTGTGGACAAACTTAACAACAACTCGAGCATCATTAGTACTGGTGGCAATTGATTCCACCCATTTGGACACATAATCAACAGCAAGTAAAATGTAAGATTGACCAAAAGAGGATGGGAATGAACCCATAAAGTCAATACCCCAGACATCAAAGAGTTCCACCTCCAAAATATTTGTTAGTGGTAATTCATGTCGTCTAGAAATATTGCCAACTCTTTGGCATTTATCACATGACTTAACTAAAGTATAACTATGCTTAAACAGATTAGGCCAATAAAAACCAGACTGTAATACCTTAGCTGCTGTTCTAAATGCTCCAAATTGTCCATCGTAGGGTGAGGAATGACACTGCTCTATAATCGTACCCGCTTCTTCCTCTGCTACACATCGTCTAATTATCTGATCAGCGCATCTCTTAAACAAGAAAGGATCATCCCACAGATAAAATTTGGCATCATGAAGAAATTTCTTCTTTTGGTGATAAGTTAAATCTGAAGGTAATTCTCCTGCAGCAAGAAAATTTGTTATATCTGCAAACCAAGGATGTGTAACATTTACCTTGAAGAGTTGCTCGTCTGGAAACGTCTCATTGATCACTCCACCTTCAATTCTTTCTTCCAGCTCTAGGCGTGACAAGTGATCTGCCACCTGGTTCTCACAACCTTTCTTGTCTTTGACATCAAAGTCAAATTCTTGAAGTAGGAGTATCCATCGTATCAACCTGGGCTTGGCATCCTTTTTGGCAAACAAGTAACGAAGAGCTGCATGGTCAGTGAAAACCGTTACCTTGGTGCCAATGAGATATGTTCTGAACTTGTCGAATGCAAACACCACTGATAGCATCTCTTTCTCAGTAGTTGTGTAATTCTGTTGGGCTGCGTTGAGTGTGCGACTTGCATAGTAAATAGCTTTGAACATCTTGTCTCGTCTTTGTCCCAATGCTGCTCCCACAGCATAGTCACTAGCGTCGCACATGAGCTCAAAGGGCTCCTTCCAATCAGGCACTATCATGATGGGTGCAGAAATCAGTGCTGTCTTGATCCTGTTAAACGCCTGCAAGCAATCATCGTCAAAAATAAAACTAGAATCTTTCTCTAACAAATTATATAAAGGTCTAGTAATTTTAGAGAAATCTTTAATATAACGACGATAGAACCCAGCATGTCCCAAGAAACTTCGGATCCCTTTCACATTCTTCGGCGGCAGGAGATTTTCAATTGCCACAACTTTGGCTCCTTCCACTTCTATTCCTCTAGCCAAAATTTTATGCCCAAGCACAATACCTTCTGAGACCATGAAGTGACATTTTTCCCAATTCAACACTAGATTCTTCTCCCGACATCTCTGCAAAACAAGCGTTAGATTCTGCAAACAATGATCAAATGATGAACCAAACATAGAGATATCATCCATAAAAACTTTCATTATTTCCTCACCATGTTAGAAAATATGGCCATCATACACCTCTGAAAAGTAGCAGGTGCATTGCAGAGACCAAATGGCATTCTCCTAAAAGCAAATGTACCGTAGAGGCAAGTGAAGGTAGTCTTCTCTTTATCCTCCGGTGCTATGACAATCTGATTGTAACCTGAATAACAATCTAGAAAGCAATAATAATGATAACCACCTACTCTATCAAGCATCTGGTCAATAGAGGGAAGAGGAAAGTGATCTTTCCTAGTCGCATCATTCAATTTCCTATAGTCTATACACACTCGCCACCTAGTCACTGGACGAGTTGAAATCAATTCGTTATTCTCATTTCTCACTACAGTTATTCCCCCCTTCTCAGGTACTACTTGTACAGGTGAAACCCAAGAACTGTCAGATATAGCATAAATAACACCAGCATTTAACAATTTTAATACCTCATCCCTCAGAACCTCTTTCATGGCTGGACTAAGCCTCCTCTGATGATCAACATAGGGGGAATAGGACTCCTGCATCAATATTTTATGCATACAAACAGTAGGGCTAATCCCTTTTATATCAACAATTGTCCATCCCAACGCAGATTTAAATTCTCTCAACACTCTCAACAACTTATCCTTTTCTTCAATAGTAAGAGCAGAGGAGATGATTACCGGATAGGACGAACTCTCGTCTAGGAATGCATAGCACAATTGACTCGGTAAATCCTTTAATGCAGGGGATGCTTTTGGTACCTCTTTACTTGCATCTTCAAGTAACTCTTCAAGTTGGGCATTAATCTTTTCTTTAGGTAGCGTATTGAGGGCAAGTAAATCCTCTCGCACATCCCAGTCCTCTTCATCCACTGTGGAAACTGACTCCAACAAGCATCTCTCTAAAGAGTCTTTCGTCATCCTACCTGCACCAACATGAGATACACATGAATCAATTATATCAATACTATTACAAGTACTTACCTCATTTGGTCCTTAGATGGTGGTGTAGATGTTGAACACGACCTTCTCCACCTACTCTCAATGTGAGCTCGCCCTTGTGCACATCAATCAAAGCTTTCTCGGTGGCCAAAAATGGCCTTCCAAAGATAAGCGGAGTCTCCTGGTCTTCTTCCATATCTAAGATGACAAAATCAGCTGGAAATATGAATTTGTCTACCTTTACCAGCACATCCTCTACTATCCCTCGTGGATAGGTAAGTGATCTGTCCGCCAGCTGCAAAGTAATAGTGCTAGGTTTCACCTCGCCAAGCTCCAAAGTCCTGTAAATAGAAAAAGGCATTAAATTTATACTAGCACCCAAATCACATAAAGCTCTATTTACTCTAGAACCACCAATAACACAAGGAATAGTGAAACTCCCTGGATCTTTGAGTTTCTGTGGTAGTTTTCTTTGGAGTATGGCACTACACTCTTCGGTTAGCTTCAAGGTTTCAAATTCTTGAAGTTTCCTCTTCTTGGACATCACATCCTTGATGAACTTAGCATAATTGGGCATTTGCTCCAATGAATCGGCAAATGGGATGTTGATGTGTATTTTCTTGAAAATTTCCAGGAACTTCGCAAACTGATCATCCAACCCTTTCTTCTTGAACCTCTGTGGATATGGAAGATTTACCTTAGGTAAAGGTTGCTGCTCAATCACTTTCTTAGGTTCCTCCACTTTCTCTTCTCCAATACTTGCACCCTTTCCATCATTTTCCTCAACAAGAATCTCTACACTCTCTTCAGTAGGCCCTGGGATTCCGATTTCTTTGCCACTCCTCAATGTGACAGCTTTGCACTGTTCCCTAGGATTCACCTCTGTATTGCTGGGAAACAGTCATCTATTCTGATGTTTTAAAGCATTGGCTAGTTCCCAATCTGTGTTTCCAAGGATTTCATCGTGGCATCCATATTGTCCATGTGTGTCTCCATGTTATCAAGACGAGACTCAGTTCTCGTCATTCTTTTCCCAGACTCAGTCACAAATGTACCAACTAGATCTTCAAAAGATGGCTTTCCTTCTCCTTTCTGTGTATTGAACCACGGTGGAGGATTCAACACGTTCTTGTTGTTCGCATAAGAGAAATTCTCGTGATTCCTCAAACCTGGTTGATAAGTATTAGGGGGAGAATTACCTCGATAACCTCCAAAACCACGATTGTTGATTTACTAAGCTTCCTCCACAACTGGCTCTTCTTCGGCAGTCACCAATGCTACTTCAGACGTAGATTGGCCTGCTTTGTTCATCGCTGTAATCTGTGCTGTCAATGCCGAAATCTGTGCAGTAAGTGATGTGATCGGGTCTACGGCATACACTCCAGCAGGTTTCCTTGATCCAGATCTCTCACTCGGCCACTGATAACTGTTAATGATCATCTGTTCAAGCAAATCATAGGCCTCATCAGGTGTTTTAGAAAAAATAGTACCTCCGACGGCTGTATCATCCACATTCCCTCTAGTCGGCCCATCCAAACCATTGTAAAATAACTCGATTTGCACCCAATCTACATATCCATGATTCAGAAACTTCCTGAGTAATTCTTTTTATCGCTCCCACGCCTCATATAACACTTCGAGCTCTCTCTGCCTGAAATTTGTGATCTCTATTTTCAACTGAGCAGACTTGGCAGGAGGAAAATACTTTGACAGGAATTTTGTAACCAGATCTGCCCATGTAGTAATACTCCCCAAAGGTAGAGATTGGAGCCAACTCCTTGCGTGATCCCTAAGAGAAAACGGAAACAGGCGCAATCGAATAATTTCATCAGAAACACCATTAATTTTTACCGTGTCTGTGATCTCCAGAAAAGTTTGTAGGTGAAGATGGGGATCTGCAGTGGCTGCTCCTCCAAATTGGTTCTGCTGAACCATGTTAATGAGTGCGGGCTTTAGCTCGAAGTTGTTAGCAACAATGGTTCCGCGAGCTATTCCAGAGTAGTGAGCGTTGATGACTGGGCGAAAATGTTCCCGGATTGGCACCTCTCCTGGGAGCTCATTCTGATTATCTCTTTTTTAAGCCATTGCTTTAATTTCGTCTCTCCTTGCTTTCCTTAATCTCCTGGCAGTTCTTTCGATTTCTGGATCAAAAATCAGCAAGTCGGGATTTTGAAATCTTCGCATACACTGCAAAACAGAGAAGACTATCAATTAACAAAATAAATAAATAAAATAGAATAAAGTCTAAATTAAAGTAAAGACTACTTAGTAATGATATCAATATGCAATTAAATAGTTTACTCCCCGGCAACGGCGCCAAAAACTTGTTGCGTATTTTCACTACCGCAAGTATACGGTGTCAAGTTTTAGTACTGGTTTGAGTACAGATATCGATCCCACGAAGAGTAATTATTTAAAATTGTAAATTAATTACCATAATTGACATAGCTCAACTTTATTTAGATAAATCAAAATGGTTGGTTTAAAATCAATTCAAAGAAAATAACAATTCCTGTAATTCTAGCGCGCAGTAGAGATTCACTGAGTAAATAAATCTAGAGATATGATTTCGTCTGGTTTCCCCTATGCTAAATTAAAATTGACTAAAATTTAATTAAATTGCACCATATTTATTAACCAAGAACTCGCAATATTTTCTATTCCCTTTTTCAAGTGATAAATAGAACTGTATTACCTATTACCGATTTTAATATGTCTATTCAAAATCGTGTAACAAGTAATAAATGCAAACAAAGTTCCCTCATGGACTCGCCAAAGTTATACGTCTTTTGCACGTTATAAACATCCGACGATGCGATTTCCCCTGTCCTAATTTCGATCACCTCTCTCGAGTGTTAGATCTCAATTATTAAATCATTCGAATTATGGCCAGTAATTCAAAAGCATTAATGACAAGAAATCACTAATAAACACGATAAATTGATTAGATGAAAAGTCAAAACGTCAATAACATAGGGTAACCCAAGACTACATCAATCTCTAGAAAATGGAATTAGTTCATACTCGAATTTAAATCAATACAAAATATGTTTGTAATCATTAAAAACGTAAAAGTAAAGAACCGAATTAGGAACGTGTTTAGGGGAGATGAAAGTGCTTCTCCGTGTCTGGATTCAGCGTCTTCTATCTCTGTTCTTCGCGTCCCGTGCTCCGTGCTCTAACTTTTTCCAATGATATGTCCGCTGCCCTAGAATATTTTCTTTTCGGAATCCCCTTTAAAATCCACGAGAACCCTATTTAAGTCTGACTGTTGCGCCGCGCGCATATGCGCGACAAAGACTCGCGCATATGCGCGGGTCCTTCTGTGCATTGCCTTCTTCTTGAGCGCATATGCGCGCCTAGGTTCGGCGCATATGCGCGCTACTCTCTGGTCTCGCCTCACGTCACTCGCGCATATGCGCGAGCATCACTGCCTTCAGACCTAGGCGTCTTTCATGTTTCTCTTCTAGGTGCCATTTTCACTTTCCTTTGCACCCGAATGACAGTATTACCTAGGTTCGTGCAATCACACCAAAAAAACAACAAAAGCGCGTAATTCCGCACAAAAAGACTAACAATCTATATGAAGTATAAGGATAATTTAAGTGCATAAAATGCACTTATCAGCATGGATCTTACGTTGCCTTCGGAGTTGACCACCGACGTGTTGCTCTTGTCGCTGCCTAACTCATTTGATCTTTTTGTGGTGAATTTCAATATGAACAAGCTAAAGCCTACCCTTGAATATGTTTGTTACGTTTCAAGCCACCATCAAGAAAGAGAAGTCGGTTCTTTATGTGGGCTCTTTATTTGGCATGGAGACTGGTCCACCTGGGAAGGAAAAGAAGCATTATTTCGAACGTCCCAAGAAGAACGTGACCTTGAAAAGGCAAGCTCCGAATCCCGTTGTTGCAACCACACCAGTAAAGGCTGACAAGACTGATGATGTTTGTCATCAGTGCAATAAGCCTGGACATTGGAGGCGTAGCTGCAAAGAATATCTTGCCCAGAAGGGTTCTGGAAATGATATGTTCTATATTGAAGTAAACATTTCAATTAACTCTACTTCTCGGGTATTGGATACCATCTGTGGCTCACATCTCTGTAATGATTTGCAGATGATGGGAAAAAGTAGGAGACTTAGGGAAGGTGAGACCTTCTTAAGGATGGGCAATGGAGCAAGAGTTGCTGCCAAGACTGTAGGAGATGTCTACTTGCTTTTGAACAATGATTTTAAGTTGATTTTAAGAGATGTTTTATTTGTACCTGATTTGGTGAAAAACATTGTTTCCATTTTTATGCTTGATAAAGATGGATATTCTTGTTTATTTAGCAAAGGTGTTTGCAACATTTACAAGAATGAATGTTTGATTGGTACTGGAGAACTTGAAAACAATATATGTAGCTTAAAATTGAAAGATATTCTACTAAACAATGTCCAAGCAATAACAACAACAAACAAGCGAAAACAAGATACTCTTAATTCGGCACAATTATAGCATCCTCGATTAGGAGCATATTTCCCTAAGAAGGATGAACAAGCTAGTGGGAGTGGGCATGTTTGATATAGTCTGATATTAATTCTCTCCCAACTTTTGAATCCTATCTAAAAGGAAATATGACAAAAATTCCCTTTAAGGGCCATGTTGAGCGAGCCAAAGGGTTATTAAATTTTATCCATACCGATGTGTACGGTCCGCTTAGCATCACCACTAAGCATGGACATGCCTACTTCATCACCTTTACCGATGACTTTTGGAGGTATGGGTATTTTTATTTGATGAAATACAAGTCAGAAGCCTTTGAAAGGTTCAAAGAATTCTAAATTGAAGTAAAGAAACAGTTGGGACGAAGCATCAAGTCACTTCAATCGGATCGAGGTGTTGAGTGCCGAGTTCCAAGAGTATCTTAGGGAGAATGGGATTCTTCGCAATGGACTCCGCCTGCTACACCACAGTTGAATGGTGATTCGGAGCGTCGTAATCGGACCTTTATGGACATGGTTCTGTCTATGATGGTGTTCACGGAGTTGCCGCCATCCTTTTGGGGATATGCACTTGAGACAGCGGCACTATTGTTGAACAATGTCCATTCAAAGGCAGTTAATAAGACACCATATGAGATATGGATGGGTAAGCCTCCCAAATATTCTTATCTTAGAATATGGGGATGCCCTGCTTATGTGAAGCAGGTAGTGGGAGATAAATTGGATAGTCGATCCATTTTATGTTACTTTGTGGGATATCCAAGGAATTCAGTTGAATATTATTTCTATCATCCCCAAGAAACAAAGGTGTTTGTTTCTAGGAATGCAACCTTTTTGGAAAAGGAATTTCTATTGGATAGAAAAAGGGAGATGATAGAACTCGAAGAGGTTCTAGAGACACCCACAATTGAAGAACCCATACCCGAAGAGCCAAGAGAGGAGATACAAGCTCCTAGAAGATCCGAGAGAGTCTCGAGACCACCTATGAGGTATGGTCTGCTTCTTGAAGAGGGCCATGATGAGTCTAACCATGGATGTGATCCAAGGACCTTCAAAGAAACGTTATCTGATGCTGATTTATCCAAATGGCTTGAAGCAATGGAATTTGAGATGAATTCCATGCATTCGAACCAAGTGTGGAATCTTGTGGATCCACCTGAGGGAACTGTTCCCATAGGGTGTAAATGGATTTACAAGAGTAAACTTGAGGCAGATGGGAAGGTATTGACCTTCAAGTTGCGATTGGTGGCAAAAGGATATACTCAAAGACAAGGAGTTGACTTTGAGGAAACCTTTTCTTCAGTTGCAATGTTCAAATCTATAAGTATATTATTAGCCATAGCTTCATGGTATGACAATGTGATATGGCAGATGGATGTCAAGACAGCTTTTTTTTAATGGGGATATTAAGGAAGAGATTTACATGTCTCAACCTGAAGGGTTTACATCTATCAGAAGTGAGCATATGGTATGCAAACTTCAAAGATCTATTTATGGTCTAAATTAGGCATCTAGGAGTTGGAACCTCAGATTCTATAATACAATCAAAGAGTTTGGTTTTACTAAAAATCCTGAGGAACCTTGTGTGTATAAGAAGGTCAGTAGGAGTGCTGTGACATTTCTTGTGCTTTATGTTGATGACATTCTACTCATTGGGAATGATGTAGGAATGTTGCAATCAACTAAAATATGGTTAGCGAGTAAGTTCTCGATGCAGGACTTGGGTGAAACATCTTTTGTATTGGGAATACAGATCTATAGAGATAGTTCAAAAAGATTGCTTGGTCTCACCCAGTCCACATACATTGATACCATCATGAAGCGGTTCTCGATGGATGAGTCCAAGAGAGGACTTCTACCGATGTGTCATGGCGTGTCCCTATCCAAGTCTATGTCACCCAAGACTGATAAAGAGATAGTGTCGATGACAAGCATTCCTTATGCATCTCCGATTGGTAGCATCATGTATGAGATGATATCTACACGTCCTGACGTGGCTTTTGCGCTAAGTGTAGTGAGTAGATATCAATCGAACCCTAGTCTTGGTCAGTTCTGAATATTTCCCACGAAATCACTGTACCTCTCTGTTCTAACATTCTTTTACTTGTAATCCACCAACTCCTGGCAGTCTCTCGTAACTGGTGGAATATCAGTTTAATTCTCTGCTCATCTGAATAATCAAGTAAATCAAACAGTATTTCTATGTCATCAAACCAGTTTTCACAATCTTCAGACGTCTCGGTACCACTCAGGATCGGTGGCTGAAATACCTGAAATTCTTTCAACTGTATTTCCATCTGAGTTTCTGATACATCTATCTGTTCAGTCGAAGTACTACCCCTTTCTGGAATTCTCCGTGGAGGTATATCTGCTTATCAAAACATTAGTACTCAAATACTACAAATCTGTTGCAATCTTTCTCTGATCATCTTACTGTTGATCATGAATCAGATATGATTCATACTCAATAATACATAATACCACTCAAATCAGATCATCAGGTAACATGTATTTTAAAGCAGTAAAGCATAATGTCATGCTAGCACACACAATGTAAGTCAACATTAAAATAAATCTCATGCTAGTAATCACATGCAAGGAAAGAAAAACTCAATCTACCCGCTCATTCTCTTCTATCTCAGTCTAAAGGATCTATCGCTCTGATACAACCTGTTGTGGGGACCCGGACGCTAATCATGTTCTTAATCATCATTGGGGACTAATTAATCAATTATAAAACAGGGTCTAAATTTTTTTTTAAAATGCGGAAAGTAGTGACATAAAATGTATATACATCTCAGTATAAAAGTACAAGTCCTGTACCACATACATTTATTCAATTAAGGTTTAATAGCTAATATCAAGTGTCCAACCCTATCTCTAATCCAAGTCCGGAGCCTCCACTCTAATCACGATCTCTCTTCATCTTCTCAACCCTGAACCTGTCCCATGTGTTGTCATGCACACATACAAAACAATACAACAGCCGGATAACTCCGGTGAGAATAAATCCCAGTATAAACAATGTAAACATGCAATCATATAAAAACATATACAAAAGCATATAGCAAATATCATTCACATGCAGCCAATCAACAAACATGTATGATATCAAAACTGTAAATCAACTAGTCGTATCCGACTTGACTCAAACAACGCGTCGTCTCAGACTCGACTCAACTCTAACCTAGGGATCCCAATGTCTGGATATTGATAATTATATCGAATCTCAGTCGATAGGAATGAATCAACCCTAAACGGCATCGATATAATTCATATATCCAGTGTCTGGTCGAAACAGTCGCAGAATTGACGAATCAGTCAAGAATTAAGCGAATCAGCCAATAACTAGACGAATCAGTCAGTAATTAAGCGAATCAGCCAAAGTTTAGACGAATCAGTCGATAACTAGACGAATCAGCCAATAACCAGACGAATCAGCCGGTGACTAGGCGAATCAGCCAATAACCAGACGAATCAGCCGGTGACTACGCGAATTCAGCCAATGACTAGCGAATCAGCAGTCAATATATGAATATAGTAACTAGGCGAATCAGCCGATGACTAGCGTATCAGTAGTCAATACATGCAGTGGCTATAAATCAATAGACTACAAACATCAATCTCATCAATTACAAATATCAATGTAATAAACTAAGTATGTGATTTAGGGAGACTCGAGTCAAACCTCACTCGAGTTGTGCAATCCCAACTCAACATTAATTTATACCTTTCTTTCTGATACTCTGACTCTGTCGAAGTCTCGAACTCAAAGCCTGTCAATACTCAATCTGACAATAACAATATCGAGGGTACGGTATCAGTACACCGCTCAATCAATACTGGCTATAATCAGAATTCAATCAAATTCTGGTTCAACGGCATAACATCATAATCTCAATATATCCAGCCATATCATATCAGTCAGATATCAATTCTAACATCTTATACTCGATAATCACTCAATCTTGATATCAATTCTTACTCAACTTAACTCTAAAAATCATAACAATTTCATATGGTATATGTTCTTTAGTCCGGCTTCGATTATACAATGTCTAACATGACAAGAACATCATATATGAATCATATCAGATTCTGACAATACCATAATTTCAAAACATATCAAAACGTAGCAAAACTTACGTCCAGTTGTAGCCTATGTCGATAGGAACTCAGTACCGCAGTCGGATTTAAAATCAGACGGACGGATCTTTCACAAAAGGCCGTAAGGATTTCTCACAATTCTCTGAAGCCCCTTCCTCGATTTAGCTGATTCTGAGGGACAAAATCGTTTTTGATATATATATATTGCATGTGAAGGACAAATGGCTCACCCTTCACGCAACACGTCTCGCGCATATGCGCGACATCAACCGGCGCATATGCGGGAGACCTTAAGTCTCGGTGCGTGTCTTCCCGACTGCTGGCGCATATGCGCGACACATTTCCGCGCATATGCGCCCAACTCTCTGGACTCGGCATTCTTGAATACATCTGCTCGCGCATATGCGCGTCATGTGTCGCGCATATGCGCGAGACTTACTGTCTCGGCAATCACCCCAAATACTTGCCTCGCGCATATGTGCGCACCTTCTCGCGCAGATGCGCGAGGTGTTCTGTCCTCGCGAAGGATCTTCCTCTTGTACAGGCTCGCGCATATGCGCGACTCACTTCGCGCATATGCGCGAGGTCCTCTGCCCTTGTCGCGCATTTGCGCGCATCTGTGCCGCGCATATGCGCGAAGGCTACTGTTCCTCGCACATTTTCATGCATTATCTCGTCTTTCCCGGTCCGATCTTTTCTGTCTATAATCATATCAATTATCCCCAAATCATTTTAGATTAATTGGATAAAATTCTCGGGTCTTACAAGTATGGATCAAATCCAATAACCCTTTGGCTCGCTCCACGTGGCCCTTAAAGGGAATTTTGGTCATCTTTCATTTTAGACAGGATTCACAAGTCGTGAGAGCATTAATATCAGACATATCAAACATGCCTACTCCCATTAGCTTGTTTATCCTTCTTAGGGAAATATGTCCTAATCGAGCATGCCACAATTGTGCCGAATTTTGAGTATCTTGTTTTTGCTTGTTTGTTGTTGTTATTGCTTGGACATTGTTTAGTGGAATAGCTTTCAATTTTAAGATATAGAGATCGTTTTCAAGTTCTCCAGTACCAATTAAACATTCATTCTTGTAAATGTTGCAAACACCTTTGCTAGATAAATAAGAATATCCATCTTTATCAAGCATAGAAATGGAAACAATGTTTTCACCAAATCAGGTACAAACAAAACATCTCTTAAAATCAACTTAAAATCATTGTTCAACAATAAGTAAACATCTCCTACGGCCTTAGCAGCAACTCTTGCTCCATTGCCCAACCTCAAGAAGGTCTCACCTTCTCTAAGTCTCCTACTTCTTCTCATCCTCTGTAAATCATTACAGAGATGTGAGCCATAGCCGGTATCCAATACCCAAGAAGTAGAGTTAATTGAAATGTTTACTTCAATATAGACATACCGTTTCCAGAACTCTTCTGGGCA
>NC_134551.1:21694416-21793773 GCF_025594145.1 Primulina tabacum | reverse complement strand
ACTACAATGCATCGACTCCTATATGTTTCGACAGAACATCCAACCTTGCCACCTGATGAACCCTTGAGAGTCGGTAAACAAGTCAAAGTGTAGTGCTAGCAATAGAGTCTAATGTTGTCCCGGATCATAAGGACTAATGGTGTACAACCATAAAATAGGACGTTTCCACTCGATAAGTGAGAACCACTTGAAAAGTCCTTTATGGAGGGTTGTCAGTGAACTCTACTAGGAGCCTATCTGCATGCTCGAAACATCACAATGTCCCTACCAATGAAACATGGTACTCACATCGCAGATACTAGTCTCGAACTCGAGCGGCCTATATCCTTCTTAGCTGCGGCTGAATCGACTAGGAACTGTTTAGAATATACAGTATTCCAAATATGAGTTCATACTATCATATGAGCATCTCATATCTTTCTACTATTTGTATATTCAAGGGCTTATCTATGCAACTAGCATGAGTATTCAGATAAAGATGTGCCAATAATAATTTCAAATATTATTAAAATAAAGATTGTTTATATATAGAGTTTCATTGTGAACACTCGGCCAACATTTGGCTCGACGTGCACCTACTCTAACAATCTCCCACTTGCACTAGGCAACATTATCTGCGGAGCCGACTTTGTCAATTGTGACATCTCCTCTTTCCACGATCTCTCTGAGGATGTGGTACTTTCTCAATACGTGTTGGACTTTGATGAGACTCGCTCCTTTGCTTGAGCAATGGCTCCGTGTTGTCACAAAACACCGATACTAGAGCAACTCATTAGGAATGACGCCAATCTTGGACGAAATCCTTATCCAACAGCCTCTTTGCTGCAGCTGATGCAGCAATATATTCTCCTCAGTGGTAGAATCCGCAATACTGTCTTCTTGGAACTCTTCCAAGAGACAGCAGCACCATTGAGCATGAATATGAACCCAGAGGTTGACTTCGAGTCATCGATATCGCTTTGGAAGCTAGAGTCGGTATAGCCTTCCAATTTCAGTTTCCCACTCCATAGACCAAGAACAACTTATTGGTCCTTCTCAAATACTTGAGGAATCTTTCACAGCTTTCCAGTGTGGAAGACCAGGGTTGGATTGATACTACTCAACTACACTTAGTTGCAAAAGCCACGTCAGGACGTGTAGATACATCCCATACATAATGCTACCCAATCGCAGATGCATAGGGAATGCTTGTCATCGCCGCTATCTCTGCATCAGTCTTGGGAGACATAGATTGGATAGGGACACGCCATGACAAATTGGTAGATGTCCTCTCTTGGACTCCATCGAGAACCGCTTCACGATGGTATCAATGTATGTGGACTGGGTGAGACCAAGCAATCTTTTGATCTATCTCTATAGATCTGTATTCCTAATACAAAGATGCTTCACCCAAGTCCTGCATTGAGAACTTACTCGCTAACCATATCTTAGTTGATTGCAACATCGCTACATCATTCCCAATGAGTAGAATGTCATCAACATAAAGCACAAGGAATGTCACAGCACTCCCACTGACCTATACACACAGGGTTCCTCAGGATTCTTAGCAAAACCAAAATCTTTGATTGAACTATCGAATCTATCGTTCAACTCCTAGATGCTGCTTTAGACCATAAATAGATCTTTGAAGTTTGCATACCATATGCTCATCCGATAGATGTAAACCCTTCGGGTTGAGACATGTAAATCTCTTCCTTAATATCCCCATAAGAAAGGCTGTCTTAACATCCCTATGCCATATCTCATAGTCATACCATGCAGATGGCTAGAAATTCCTTATGGACTTGAACATTGCAAACTGGAGAAAAGGTTTCCTCAAATTCAACTCCTTGTCTTTGAGTATATTCTTTTGCCACCAATCGCGCCTTGAAGGTCAATACCTTCCCATCCGCCCTAAGTTTCCTCTTGTAATCATTTACACCTATGGGAACAATTCCCTCTGGTGGATCCACAAGATTCCACACTTGGTTCGAATGCATGGAATTCATCTCAGATTCCAACGCTTCAAGCCACTTGGATGAATCGGCATCAGATAACGCTTCCTTGAAGGTCCTTGGATCACAATCCATGGTAGGCTCATCATGGCCCTCTTCAAGAAGCAGACCATACCTCATAGGTAGTCTCGAGACTCTCTCGGATCTTCTAGGGGCTTGTATCTCCTCTCTTGGCTCTTCGGGTGTGGGTTCTATAATGTGGGTGTCTCGAACCTCTTCGAGTTCTATCATATCCCCTTTTCTATCCAATAGAAATTACTTTTCCAAAAGGTTGCATTCCTAGAAAAAAACACCTTTTTTTCTTGGGGATGTAGAAGTAATATCCAACAGAATTCTTTGGATATCCACAAAGTAACATAAAATGGATCGACTATCCAATTTATCTCCACTACCTGCTTCATAAGCAGGGCACCCCCATATTCTAAGATAAGAATATTGGGTGGCTTACCCATCCATATCTCATATGGTGTCTTGTCAACTGCCTTTGAATGGACATGTTCAACAATAGTGCGCTGTCTCAAGCGCATATCCTCAAAAGGATGGGGGCAACTCCGTGAACCCCATCATAGACCAAAACCATGTCCATCTAAGTCCGGTTACGACGCTCCGAAACACCATTCAACTGCGGTGTAGCGGGCGGAGTCCACTGCGAGAGAATCCCATTCTCCCTAAGATACTCTTGGAACTTGGCACTCAATACTCACCACCTCGATCCGATCGATGTGTCTTGATGCTTCGTCCCAACTGTTTCTCTACTTCACTTCTGAATTCTTTGAACCTTTCAAAGGCTTCAGACTTGTATTTCATCAAATACACATACCCATACCTCGAAAAGTCATCGGTAAAAGTGATGAAGTAGGCATGTCCATGCTTAGTGGTTATGCTAAGCGGACCACACACATCGGTATGGATCAAATCCAATAACCCTTTGGCTCGCTCCACATGGCCCTTAAGGGGAATTTTGGTCATCTTTCTTTTCAGACAGGATTCACAAGTCGTGAGAACATTAATATCAGACATATCAAACATGCCCACTCCCACTAACTTGTTCATCCTTAGGGAAATATGTCCTATCGAGCATGCCATAATTGTGCCGAATTTAGAGTATTGTTGCTTGTTTGTTGTGTATTGCTTGGACATTGTTAAGTGGAATATCTTTCAATTTTATGGTGTAGATCATTTTCAAGTTCTCCAATACAATTAAACATTCATTCTTGTAAATATTGCAAACACCTTTGCTAAATAAACAAGAAAATCCATCTATCTAACATAGAAATGGAAATAATGTTCTTCACCAAGTCTGGTACAAACAAAACATCTCTCAAAAATAACTTAAAACTCTATGGGTCTTATGTATGGTTTCTTATTCGGCTGAGAACCTCCACTCCATCACTAGAAATGACGTGGCCTAAAATGCTATTCTATCAAGCCAAAACTCACACTTGCTGAACTTTGCATAGTTTTTCCTATCTTGCAGTGCTGTACTCAAATGCCGACTATGCTCATCTTTACTATTTGAATAGATCAAAATATCATCGATGAAGACTATAACAAACTGATCTAGATACGGCTGAAAAACACGATTCATGAGATCCATGGAAATCGCTAGCGCATTGGTCAACCCAAATGGAATGACCATAAACTCATAGTGCCCATAATGAGTCCTAAAAACAGTCTTGTGAACGTCGGACTCCTTCACTTTCAATTGATGGTTTCAAGAACGAAGATCTATCTTTGAGAATATCGGTGCTCCTTGCAACTTATCAAATAAGTCTTCAATTCTTGGTAGGGAATATTTATTCTTGATACTGACTCTATTAGGCTCTCGATAATCAATTGAGAGTCGCATAGTACCATTCTTATTCTTAACAAACAATACTGTGCGTCCACGGAGAACAACTAGGGCGAATGAAACCCTTGTCTAGCAATTCTTTAATTTGATCTTTAGTTCTTTATTTCAGCAAGTGCTAAACGATAAGGTGCTTTAGAAATGGGTACAGTGCTCAGCATCAACTCAATAGAAAATTTCACTTCACGGTCAGTTGGAATGCAAGAAAAGTCCTCAGCAAAGACACTAGGAAAATATTTGACAATATCAACATCTTTAAACTTCCGACAGATAGGAGCATGTGCTGTAATGATACATGCTGGAAAAGCTTGGCAACCTCGTCTCAAATTTTCCTCGCACACATACAAGATATAATGTGCGGCATTTGCTTGTTCCTTGTCGCCTCAAAGACAAAAGATCTCCCACTAGCGGTCGAATAGAACTGTCCTCTATCGAAAATCTATCAAAGCTCCATTCACTGATAACCAATCCATACCAAGTATAATACGAATTCAGGCATAGGGAGTACAATAAGATCTGCCCAAACAACATATTTATATAAACGTAGCTCCATATTCTTCACAATACTTGTAGTGACCATTTGATCACCGGAAGGAATAGAAACTTTGAAACCCAATCCCATATCCTCAGGTGTATTATTCAGTCGCTTAACGAAAGTCTCGGATATGAAAGAGTGTGTAGCTCCCGAATCCAGCAATGCATAGATAGCTACCGTAGAACCCGTTAAACTAGACTACGTACAAATCATGCATAATTATTATTATTTAAATTAAAATGATTTTTTTGCATGAGGGTTTAAATTCATTCTTTTTAAAATTTGTTGAGTTATGATTATTTATTTTACGCAAAGGTTTAGTTTTATCTTTCAGTTAAATAAGCGAGGCCGGACTGGAGTTGGAGTATTGAGATAAATTTTAATAATAAAAAAATATTCCTAGACTTAATTTAAGATAAAGAATAATTTATTTTAATGTAAAAGAATGTTTAAGAATTTATTAAATTGGAGTTAAGTAGTAAATAAGCCTTCTGTGTCCAATAATTAATTAAAAGCCTAAATTAAATTGTGTAATCAATTGAGATAAGTTAATCTAGGCTTATTTTATTTAAAAATTGTAACTTAACATGTTAGTAATTTATTTTAAAGAATTAGCCATGCATGCAAGAAAATTACCATCATAAATTAAATTTACTATTTCACTAAAATACATAATTAGTGTTTAAAACTTTAAAGAGTTAAAATTCAATAATTTAGCAATATTTCCCCTCCATTTTTATTCCAAGATTTCGGCCCCCCATGGTAGACTTAATTAAGTTGGCAACTCTCCATTTGATACTTTCCTTAATCCTTTTCTTGGTATGATATTTCCTTCATTTTAATACTAATAATAATGATTTAAGCAATATTCTCCCTTTCCTTTGATCACTAAAAATCGGCCACCTCACCTCCTAAATAAACCCTCAATCCCTTAATATCATATCATTTTCCTATCTAACAAACAACTAGGATAGAAGGATTTGATTTGCCATCTAAACTCTCAATTTAATTAGTAAACTTCCCCATTCATTTCCCTAGCCATTTCCCCCTCCTCTCATTCGAAATTTCATAGTAAAATCAGTAGCAAAAATTGTGAGTCTTCAACAAGAGAATAAGAGAGAGAAGTAAGAAAATAAAAGGAACTCCGTCTCTGCCGCGCCGCTTTCGTCGTTTTGGTTTGTTCTTTCGAAAATCAAATTCCAGGCATGTATATATGGTTTCTTTGCTCTTCAATCAAGTCATATAAATATTTTAAAACATTACTTGTCCATGATTTTTATAGAAAAATCGAAATCATGACAGCAACTTTCTGAAAAAATTCTGTGCAGTATTTTGGTTCTCATTTGTGCCTCACGTTTTGATGGTTTTGTGGTTTCAGGAGGTTGGCTCGATTCCAGGCACCCAAGGCTGCATCTAGGCATGTACTAGAGTGTGTTAGGATCATATTGGTCCATCGGTTTAAGTCCATTCGCCTCAGTAAAACAAAATGGACAGCAACTCTTCATAGTTGCAGATTTTTGAGTCTCGATTTTCATGGTGGTTGTCTAAGGTGTGTGTTCGAACCATGGCTGTCCTAGGGGCTGTAGCCATGCTTAGATCGCTTCCTTAGCATGTATAGGACGTGACCAAGATGACCTTTCATGGCTTGGTTCATGATCCCATCGGTTTTTTAAACAAAACAAACACATGTCCCTCGGCTTCATTTTCTGATTTTTTTGTGAGTGAGTTTCGGCTCTTGAGGTTTTGGGATGGATCTTGGTTGGCTTTTTGATGTGAATCTTTGTACGAACGAATAGCAAACACGATTAAATCAAATCGCGCCCTCAATTCACTGACGAACAAAGAATCGTTGTTGTCCGATCTTTTGAATAAAGCGTGTGTGTTGTGATTTTCACCTCTAAACTATGAAAAGTCTAGCAACAAATAATCACGAGATAAACAACCGAGATTATAACGAACCTTCGAAGAACAAGTCGACGACAATCCGCACAACACGATCGACAACGCCACAAAGTTAAAAACTTTGATAAGTTTGATTTTTGAATAACAAAGCGAAGCTTTGAAAAGTTTGAGAGAAAACTCTAAACTTTGATAAAATATCAAATAATGAATCTGAAAAGTTCTTCAAAATTTTGTGCAACATATGTTTATATCAAAAGATAACAAAAAAAAATCTAGTTGCCATAATAATTAAAACTCTAACTAGGAAACTAGATTCTTCCCGAAACTGACTCGCGCTCGGACGGTAGAATATTACCGCTCGAGCGCCAAGGCTTCTGTACTACTCGCGCTCGGACAGTAAGTATGGCGCTCGGGCGGTAATATTTGACCGCTCGGGCGCCGATGCTGCTGGACTCAACTTCATCTATCACTTGAATAATGTTCTTGTGACTTCCAAACTCACTTCCATGCATCAAAAACCCTCCAGCACTTTGCACCTTGCTTGTAAGACCTTCATTGCTCATAAGTCCGTGCAACGCTTCCTTGAACTTCTTCAATCGTCCCCTCGTGATTGGTCCCTCCGGCAACTCCAAAGGGTCCCATGCTTTCCTTGGCGCCTGACCATCCGTGTTCGCATCATCCTCCCCTTCTTGAAAAGGATTTGTCCTCAAATCCAGCTCGTCACCTACATCAAACAACGACAAGTCACTAACATTAAAAGTAGAACTCACGTTATACTCACCTGGTAGGTCGAGTTTGTAGGCATTGTCATTGATCCTGTCAAGGACTTGAAATGGTCCACCGCCCCTAGGTAATAGCTTTGAACGTCTCTTCTCGGGGAACCTTTCCTTCCTCAAGTGTAACCACACCCAATCTCCCTTCTCAAATACCACCTTCTTCTTTCCTTGTTGGCTTGCTTGGCATTTTTCTCATTCTTCTTTTCAATATTGGCCTTGACCTTTTCATGCAAATCCCTAACAAATTCAGCTTTCTTTTTGCCATCCATATTTAACCTTTCACTCACAGGTAAAGACATCAAATCCAACGGAGTCAAAGGATTAAAACCATAAACAATCTCAAATGGCGAATAATGTGTAGTTGAATGCATGCAACGATTATACGCAAACTCAACAAATGGTAAACAATCTTCCCAATTCTTTAAGTTTTTTTAAGAATAGCACGTAAAAGTGTTCCTAAAGTTCTATTGACAACTTCAGTTTGTCCATCCGTTTGAGGATGACATGTAGTAGAAAACAACAATTTTGTGCCAAGTTTAGCCCACAACGTCTTCCAAAAGTAACTCAAGAATTTAACATCGCGATCGGAAACAATAGTCCTAGGCATGCCATGCAACCCAACGACTTCTCTAAAGAATAGGTCCGCAATGTGAGATGCATCATCAGTTTTGTGACAAGCAATAAAATGTGCCATCTTAGAAAACCTATCCACAACAACAAATATAGAATCCCTCCCTTCTTTGTCCTAGGCAACCCCAAAACAAAGTCCATAGAAATATCAACCCAAGGTTCACTAGGGACGGGAAGTGGCGTATACAAGCCATGTGGTTGTGTTTTAGATTTAGCTTGCCTACAAGTAATGCACTTATCACAAACACGCTCAACGTCACGTTTCATGTGTGGCCAATAGAAATGTTCATGCAATGCACTTAAAGTTTTAGCCACACCAAAATGTCCCATTAAGCCACCCCCATGTGCCTCCCTCACAAGTAGCTCACGAATGGATGATTTAGGATGCACAACCTATCTTCTCTAAACAAGAAACCATGATGCAAATAAAATTTATCATGTGAACCATGCATACAAGTTTCAAACAAACTCTTAAAGTCCTCATCTAGCACATACAATTCCTTCACATGCTCAAACCCCAAAACTTTTGACTCCAAGGTAGAGATAGTAGTACCTTCGTGACAGTGCGTCGGCCACTACATTTTCCTTACCTTGCTTGTACTTGATGATGTAGGGGAATGTCTCTATGAACGCCACCCACTTGGCATGCCGCTTGTTCAGCTTTTGTTGCCCCTTAAGGTGCTTTAGGGATTCATGATCCGTATGAATCACAAACTCCTTAGGCCTCAAGTAGTGCTGCCACGTCTCTAGGGTCCTCACAAGTGCGTAGAACTCCTTATCATACGTGGGATAGTTCAGCGCTGCTCCATTGAGCTTCTCACTAAAGTATGCCACCGGCCGCCCTCCTTGCATCACACACTACCAATACCTACACCTGAAGCATCACATTCAATTTCAAAAGTATTAGCAAAATCAGGTAAAACAAGTAAAGGAGCATTAATTAATTTTTGCTTGATAATATTAAAGGACTTCTCTTGCTCCTCGCCCCAATGAAATGGAACGTTCTTCTTGATCACTGCCGTCATTGGTGCGGCCAACGTGCTAAAATCTTTTACAAACCTCCTATAGAAGCTTGCAAGACCATGAAAACTTCGGACTTGACCAACAGTAGTAGGCGTTGGCCAATCTCGAATAGCACTTACCTTGTTCATCAACTTGTATCCCTTGTGAGCTTACCACAAAACCAAGAAAGACAAGTTTGTTTGTACAAAAATAACACTTCTTTAAGTTAGCATACAAATTTTCAGCCCTTAATGTGATTAGTACAAATCTCAAGTGATTAACATGCTCACCCAAGTCCTTGCTATACACTATAATATCATCAAAGTAAACAACAACAAACTTCCCTATGTATGCACGCAAGACATGGTTCATTAACCTCATAAAGGTGCTAGGAGCGTTAGTTAAGCCAAAAGGCATGACCATCCACTCATATAACCCGTATTTGGTTTTAAAAGCAGTTTTCCACTCATCACCTTCTCTCATCCTAATTTGGTGATAACCATCTTCAAATCAATTTTGCTAAAGATACAAGCACCATGCAATTCATCTAACATATCATCTAGCCTAGGTATGGGATGCCTATACTTAATGGTTATGTTATTGATTGCCCTACAATCTACACACATACGCCATGAGCCATCTTTCTTAGGAACTAAAAAACAGGTACCGCACAAGGTGACATGGACTCACGCACAAAACCCCTATCTAACAACTCACTTACCTGCCGTTGAAGCTCCTTCGTCTCCTCCGGATTGCTCCTATAAGCTGACGATTTGGCAATGCACTCCCGGGCACCAAATCAATTTGGTGTTCAATCCCCCTCAAAGGCGGTAGTCCTTGAGGTAGCTCCTCCGGAAATATCATCAAATTCCTGCAATAGTGAAATAACAATGCTCGGAAGGGAACCGGCTATATCACTTGTGTTAAAGAGGATCTCTTTATAAAGAATCAACACAAGTGGTTCATGTGTGCAACAAGTGTTTCAATCACTTTTTTGGGCCATATATTATTTCTTTTTGGCTCTTTCCTCTCATTTTCTTTCCTCTTTTTCTTCCTCTCATTTTTTTTGTATGGCTATCTCACTCTTTTATCACTCTTTTTTCAGCCATCTCATTTTTGTTTTCAAAGGCCATCTCACTTTTTAGTTCACTCTTTTTTTCGGCCTCATCTCTCTTCTTTTTTAAATGGTCCTCAACACTTGCTTTGGGGACAAAGGAAGTAATACAATGGTTTCCTTCTTCAATACAAAGGAGTACTTATTCTTGTATCCATCATGTGCCACCCGCCTATCAAATTGCCAAGGTCTACCCAACAAGCTATGACATGCATGCATGGGTACACAATCACACAAAACCTCATCCACATACTTCCCAATAGAAAAAGGCCACTAGCACTTGTTTTGTTACCTTCACTTCTGCACAATCATTCAATCATTGAAAGCCTATATGTCGAGGGTGTTTTAGTGTAGGTAACCCAATTTCTCCACCATTTCAACACTTGCCACATTAGTACAACTCCCCCCATCTATGGATTAAATTGCAAACCCTTTGATTCACAAAACACCTAGTATGGAACAAGTTCTCTCTTTGGTTAGTCTCCTCCTCCTTGACTTGGGCACTCATGATACGCCTAGTCACTAGTGCTTCACCTATAACCGCCTCATATCCCTCATTAGGATCCTCTAACGCAGGCATCTCATCATCGTCACTCTCACTTTGGGACTCTATTCACCATACTCATTTAAGATCATCACCCTTTTATTAGGACATTCACTAGAAATATGCCCTAACCCTTGACACCTAAAACATTTAACATCTCTAGATCGATTAGAAGGAGTTTCAGATTTACCTTGTACTCCTTGCTTAGGCGCCTCTGTTTGGTCTCAAATTTGGGCTTGGTCACCACCTTATTCTCTTCACGCTTCACCGCATTTGATCTCCAAGAAGATGATGAACCCCCAGTTTGATTGGTGCGGCCAACTCCACGCCTTTGAGTTGTTGCTCCACTTTTATGGCCATTTGCATTATCTCGTCTAGATCCAAGTAGTGCTGGAGCTCCACTTGATCTTGAATTTCCCTGTTTCAAACCACAAAGAAAACGAGCCATGGTCGCCTCACTATCCTCCTCAATATTTGCCCTAATCATGACTACCTCAATCTCCTTATAGTAGTACACGACACTCGTCAACCCTTGCCTCAAAGTTTGTAACATCTTAAACATCTCCCTATAGTAGTGATTGGGCACAAAACCTTTTCCTCATGACCCTCTTCATCTCATCCCAAGATTCAATAGGTCTCTCATTATACCTCCTTCTAGTGGTCACTAGTTGATCCCACCAAATGAGAGCATAATCTAAGAATTCCACCACCGCCAACCTCACCTTCTTTTGTTCGAAGTAGTGGTGACACTCAAACACAAACTCTACCCTCTTTTCCAACTCTAAATACGCCTCAGGGTCAGATTTCTCATGGAACGATGGAATTTTCATCTTAATGCTACCCATGTTACCATCTTCCCTATCCCCATCATATCTGCCCCGTACGGCTCCTCTTTTTCCTCTACCGTATCCTCTACCTCTTCCATTCCTACCTCAATTTCATTTTGACTCTCCTCATCTCCACCCAAGTCATACTCCTCATCCTCTCTACTCAAATCCTCAGGTTTAGACTTACTCCCACTAACACCAACCTCAAGCTTATCCAACCTTTCATGTAACGACTCCATTTGGGTCGACATCATCCTACTAAAATGCCCAATAGCGCCTCCATTTGAACCTTAGACAACCCCGGGTTCGAACTATCTCCTACCTCCCTCTCCATCTAATTTCAAACTTTTACCTGCAAGAAAACGTTAGTACAAACAAAATAATCCTCACCCAAATGCTCACGGTCACTCCAAAGAAATTCACTCGTCTTTTCTCACAAATTTTTTTTTTTTTGGCTCACAACAAATACTCACTAATCACTCCAAAGAAAATTCACTCACACTCAACTAATGTCACTCAGTTCGAGAGTCCTCTCAAGGTGCTCAAGCTTTGTATTTGAATTTATCAAACAATCAAGTTAAGCTTGTGAACAAATGTGATCGACTCACTTGGGCTGCGTAGAGAAGTAATTTGAAGATCAATAATAATAATTTTTTTTTGACTGTGTGAGGCAAGTGTGTATGACTCACAAAAGGGAATAGAACAAAATATCAAAAAGAAATAATTGTGGATTTTCGGAATTTTTTTTTTTTTTTTGCTGAGTGCTACTCGAAAAATCCCAAAAAAAAAGACACCAACAAATTTCGAGAATCACAGATTCACGAAAAAATCTACGAAGAACGATAGACCAAAACAGATCTGAAAACAAACGAAGAAATAATACAGATCTGCAAATTTAATAACAAGATAACTTGCTTGAATTTCAATGAACCTAAGCTCTAATACCAAATGATGTGAATCTTTGTACGAACGAATAGCAAACACGATTAAAATCAAATCGCGCCCTCAATTCACTGACGAACAAAGAATCGTGGTTGTCCCGATCTTTTGAATTAAGCGTGTGTGTTGTGATTTTCGCCTCTAAACTATGAAAAGTCTAGCAACAAATAATCACGAGATAAACAACCGATATTATAACGAACTTTCGAAGACAAGTCGACGACAATCCGCACAAGCACGATCGACAAACGCCACAAAGTTAAAAACTTTGATAAGTTTGATTTTTGAATAACAAAACGAAGCTTTGAAAAGTTTGAGAGAAAACTCTAAACTTTGATAAATATCAAATAATGAATCTGAAAAGTTCTCCAAATTTTGTGCAACATATGTTTATATCAAAAGATAATAAAAAAAAATCTAGTTGCCATAATAATTAAAACTCTAACTAGGAAACTAGGATTCTTCCCGAAACTGACTCGCGCTCGGACGGTAGAATATTACCGCTCGAGCGCCAAGGCTTCTGTACTACTCGCGCTCGGACAGTAAGTATGGCGCTCGGGCGGTAATATTTGACCGCTCGGGCGCCAATGCTGCTGGACTCAACTTCATCTATCACTTGAATAATGTTCTTGTGACTTCCAAACTCACTTCCATGCATCAAAAACCCTCCAGCACTTTGCACCTTGCTTGTAAGACCTTCTTCATTGCTCATAAGTCCGTGCAATGCTTCCTTGAACTTCTTCAATCGTCCCCTCGTGATTGGTCCCTCCGGCAACTCCAAAGGGTCCCATGCTTTCCTTGGCGCCTGACCATCCGTGTTCGCATCACTTTTAGCCCTTAACCCTTGGTTCATACAATACCACATGATGTCTAGATCAATGCATGGTTGATCATATGTGTAATAGCCAAGCCTGGTGAACGGTATGGTTTAAGATTTCGTATGATTATTGGCTATTTTGGGTAAGTTTAAGTATAGTTTTGATGTTAAGGATGGCGATTTATGATTTATAGTATTGGTTGATGATAGATGTTGTGTAGTTGATTGTAGCGTCATACGATTAAATTCATGATAATTCGTATGTTGAGCAATTGGTATGAGGCCAATTGGAGTAGTTAGATAAGACATAGAGGTGTAACTTTCTTATTTTGAGTTTTGTTCAAATCATTGTGGAAGGTAAGCCAAAAGTGCCCCGAAGTGTGTCGTGTGTTTCGACGTTCCTCCTGTGACACATGTTGGGAGATTTAGCATAACTTTTTACTCAGACTCCAAATGATCTGAAATTTTGAGAGGTTCAAGAAAAGACATAGAGCTACAACTTTGTAGTTACCATTTTTCCAAATTATGATGGGAAAAGGCGTTTCGGAGGCGATCTTTGGAGAAGCTGTGCGCAGAGTGGAGAGCGCACCCCGCGCTCTAAAAGATGACCGCACCAGCGGTCTACTGTTTCAAATTTTTGGATGAGTTGCCGAAGGCATAGCGCACCCGCGGTGCATGGGCTAGCGCACCCGCGGTCTGTGAACAGTAAAGTCGTGTTTTTGGTGTTTTAAGGTATAAAATAGGTGGAGACTTCATTTTCTCTCATTTCTTTCCCATTCTCTCGGTTTCTTCAGAACAAGGAAGCTAGGTTTCCTTTTCCTTTCATTTCCTTCCTTTGATTCAAGCATTTTGTTGGATTATTGAATTGAGATCAGATAGTTTGGGTTCAAGGAAGCTAAGGTAAGCTTTTGGTCTAGTTTATTCTTAGTTTTTGGTGTGGAGATGATATGGGTTGTTGATGGTGTTGGTTTTATGGCTTTATGGTATTGTTGTTGGACTATTGAGTTGTTGATGGGTTATTCATGGTTATTGTTGTAGGTTTTGTACCAAGAGATTAGAATCAATTGCTCCAAGGGTTGTAAGTGGAATTTCATTCTTGTGCTCACATGATAATATATTATGGTATTTCAATGGTTTTAATGTGCTATTCCCTTCATTTGATTCATGATTATGTATTGATACACTTGTTATATATATTGGAGGCATTTATGTCTCAATTGTGAAAAAGGGAATACAAGAGAAAGAGTATGCAAAGTGTTTGATAAATGCCCAGAGAGAGTTCAAATGTTTTATGGATTGATAGATACATAGTCAGAGATGGCATGTAATTAGTTGATCAACGACCATAGGCTTATATCCCTCAGAGTTGTCGATTTATATCGATGGGATATAGGTACAGAGATAGAGATACTATATAGATATCAATCCAACCAGAGTAAAGAGAAATACCATCGTTATTGTTATTATTGCTATGATATTCATGTTTCAGAATATTCATGTTTCAGAGTTGATGGTATTTAATGTTTTCAAAGCCATGTTTTACAGAGTATGCTATGTATCCATTGTTATGTAAGAGTTCCACTTGCTGAGTTTTATACTCATTTCAGTTATTTCATGTGATGCAGATAAGAGCGATGGACCAGGACGTTGATTGGAGCCGGGGTCATATGCATATCATAGATGGAAGGAAGAAGATATTTTGATAGCTCTTTGGACATGATCATACAAATGATATTTTGTATTTTGGTTTCATCATTGATTGATCATGTATATACTTTTGTTTGTAAAAAGTGAATTTATGTGGTTGTCAAGAAAATTTTTAAATCCTTCCTCCCTTTCAAAGAAATGTTTATTTAAATTCCGCTGTTATTTTATTAAAACCGGTCAGAGGTGTTACATTTAGTGGTATCAGAGCACCGTTCTTTGGACCAATGCATATGACTTCGTCTACTTTCAACGGTCCGGTATGTCTTTTCTTGCATCTATTCATTGTTATTGGTTGATATATATTATGTGAGCACATTGTAGGAGTTATGCCTCCTAAGAGAAAGGCTTCAGAGGGTGAGGATAGTTCTTCATCTAGAGTTGTCGACGAGTTCGGCAAGTTATTGAAAGAGCAAGCCAAGGTCCATAGTGAGCAGATCCAACAGTTACTCCCTATGCAAGGTGCAGGTCAAGGTAGAGGCCAAGGAAGAGACCAAGTGGTTCAAACAGTTGGAACCGATGGGGTATTTACTGCTTTCAAGAGAATGGATCCGCCTGAGTTTGCAGGAAGCACTGATCCATTTGTGGCAGTAGAGTGGATCAAGGCACTTGAGGCTATTTTGATCATCTTAACTTTGAAGACAAGGACAGAATCAGTTGTGCAGTGTTCATGTTAGTCAAAGCTGCACGGATTTGGTGGAATGCTACCAAGGAAGTGTGGATGTACCGGCATTGAAGTGGCAGGAGTTCACTGATCTTTTCTATGACAAGTACTTCCCTGATGCACTTCGACTCGGAAGGTGACTGAGTTTTTGGAGCTTCGTCAAGGAGGTATGAATGTCGATGAGTATATTCTGAAGTTCGAAGAGGGCTGTCTCTTTGCCCCGTATATTGCCTCCAATGACAAAGACAAGGGTGCTCATTTCATTAGAGGCCTTAGAGTAGAGATCAGAAGGGACATCAATATGTCGAAGGCGGTGACATTCAAAGAGATTGTGGCTAAGGCTTTGTTGGCCGAGCAAGATGAGAAAGATATTGCAAGAGAGAGATAGGCTACACAGCAGGCCATTGCTCAAAGAGGCCAGGGTTCGAATCAAAGAGGAAAGGATCGTTTCAAAGGAAAAGGCAAGTTTGAGTCGAGTCCTAAACCACCAGCAGTTCCATTTGATCCAGAGAGGCCCTTGTGTCCCAAGTGCAGTAGGCATCACAGGGGAGAGTGCAGGTTTGGTTCTTATACTTGCTACCGATGTGGCACTGCAGGCCATATTGCCAAGCCCCAATGGCAATTAGCCTTGTAAACGAAACAAGGAAGCACAACAGCTGCTGCTGTATTTTTTTGACAGTAGCTTTGGGCTTCGGTTCAGAGGCTTGTTTCGAGTTCTTGGTTGGCATTTATCCTATCTCCTTGGACTGGACAAGACCTCATTTAGTTAGGAAGGTCATGTTTTTTGCGGTTTGTTATTTGATTAAGTTTAGAGGTCGTACGAGAATTTACTGTGCAATGTGCCAAAGTGACCCTCGAAAGAGCGTTTCAGGATTTTGGCCACCATTCACATCTTTTCGTGTACTACAGCCTAGGGTCATGTTTTCCAGTATTTTAGGTGTATTTTAATCATGGCTAAATGATGGTTCAGTGTCGGTTCGGGTTGGTACGAATCCATGGTTGAATATTAAGTTTGTTGGGCGTAATAGTCTCGTTTTTTTAGCTCGATTTTGAATTGTTGGTCAAGTTAAGTTATTTGCATGTTTCTCATGTTAGAATTAGGTCGCAGCGAGCCTGGGAACGATCCAAACCATTTAGTAAAGACAGGATTATAATTATATTACGTGCATAAAAATATAAAATGTTTATTTTTGAGATAAATGCGATATGTCTTGTGGCCACCTCACGCTTATGGGATTCAGCTTATGGGATTATTACTTCACCCGGTAACCTACGACCGGTTCATGTTCATGTATGGGTACGGATATCCAGTCCAAGGGCTGTGATGATCTCTACCACCTAGTATACTGTGGTTTAGTCTGATCAGACGTGCATGTTATGTTATGATATGTTATGGGCCACTTGCGTAGAACATTATCTCAACAGAAAATTATGATATGCTATTTTATGACAGGGCTCTATCGAGCAAACATTTTACGTACGATTATCAGTTATGCACGTATTTATAATTATCCATGACACGATTTTCACCTTACGCTATACGATACGATATGTTTATGTTACGCAAAAATTTTACGATATATTTTACTTGTTATTCACGATATATGCATGCTGAGTCTTTAGACTCACTAGTTTTGATTGTTGTAGGTACTGATGAGGTCGAGGCCGAGGGCGGGGACCAGTGAGCTAGCTTGGGTCGGCAGTAGTAGGAACCCGAGTACCTCATGTTTCAGTTTATTTATCATTTTTATGCCCAAACTCATTTTGTTTTGTTGAAATATTTTTAAGTGATTGTTTTGAAACAGCATTTACTTCCGCTGCTATTTTGACATTTAAAACCTTTTATCAGTTTATTTTATGAATGAGGCAAGTTATTTACTTTTAAAGAAAAAAATTTTAAATATTTCCGCAAATTTACAAGAACGAGATACGGGCCTCTACAGTGGGTATCAGAGCCTATGTTCTTGTAAAGGGTTGTACTACTACTGACCTCGAGAAGCTCACGAAGTCACGTCTTCGGTCTGTAAGTTTTACGTTTACGCATTTCGATTAAGTCATGAAATATTTTAACAGCATGTTTTCATGAGATATTTTATGATCAGATTATGATTATGCAGTATTTATTTAAATTTAAAGAAATAACAGAAATTATGCATGTTAGTTACGTATGGGTTGTATGTATGGAACAGTATGTCTCCTAGACGCATTCATGAGCGCATGACAAATGATGAGCATCGTCATGAGGATGGTGAGGACCTTAGGCAGGAGAGAGATTTACCTCCACCACCTGCACCAGACATGAACGCCTAGATGTTATGTGGGGACCCGTGATCACCACGCTATGTCCATTTCTAATCTCTGTCGCGACCCTGATCCTGCCCCACCTGTTGTTATGCACACATACAGACATAACAACAGCCGGAAACTCCGGTGAGAACAAATCCCAGTATAAAACATGTATACATGCTGATACATAATCATAAATCATGAATCAAAGCAATAATAATGGGCTCCATAGTTTATGAAACCAATCTATATAAACATGCAATTCAAATCAAATCATGTCTTGACTCGAATCGACTCTACTCTAGGGATCCCGGTGTGAATAAGACGTCACTGTCTGTCACCTACCCTCCCAATCGGGGTAACTGTACATCTTATTCCTAGACTTCGGTCATGTCTGTATCGAATGTCTACAATCGGAGGATGTCTGCTCCTATGCGTCGATACACCGAACGTCGAGAAGTTTGGCAAATCTGCCAATGACTCTCCTATCTCAAATGCATGAATATAAATCTATAAATGCATAATCAATCATATCAAAAGATTCGAATTTAATCTATAAACAAATCATAATCATATCAAAAGACAAGCAACTAATCTAGTATGTGATTTTGTTGGGAAACTCAAATTGAATCTTATTTGAGTTGTGTCTTACCCAAACAAAACATGCATTATACCTTTCGTCGCACAATCTGTGTCGTAGTCAAAGTCTTGAAGACGAATCTATCAATACCAAATCTGAAATGGAAATGTTGATATATATTCTATTAATCTCTAATCTCAATCAACACGTATCCAATTCAATACTTGATCTCGATACAATTTGACGGCATAACAACGTAATTTCTCGATATCGGTCAATCCAACTCCCACATATATCAATAAATCATAGGTCTCAACTCATAATCATCATCATAAGCATATGATAGTACTCAAAATCTGCACAAGTTAACTCTAAACACGCTGGAAAATAGTTACAATAGCATACAACATCCGTTCTTCGATCCGGTTGTGTATATACTATGCTCAATATGTCAAGAACATGCTATCATATTATAATTCTTTCAACATATGGAATCTAAATGTAGAACCCGTAAATCAGTTTACGTATAAGCCATGCATAATTCTAGATATTTTTAAATTTAATTGACTTCATTGCATGATTATTTTAAATGCATTTCTTTGAAGTTAATTATTTTATTATTTCAGTTCAGTAGTTTGATTTTTAGCATTTCAGTTATTTCAGTGAAGCCGGACCGGAGTTGGAGTTTTGAGATAGAATTTAAGATTCGAGAAATATTTCCAGAAGTTAATTTAGCTAGCAACTAAGTTCATTTAAGTTAGAAAGGGAGGTTTGAGGATTTAATTTAATTATTTGAGGTGATTAAGCAATGAACTCATTTAAGTTATTTAATTAAGGGGTTAGCTCACTAAATTATTTAAATGATTAGTAAGGTTTTCAAGGATTATTAGTTGACTAGATAACCAACACTTCCCACTCATTTTGTTAGCATAATTTCGGCCCCATAGTTGCTAGGCAACTCAATTGCCAACTCATCAACCTTTTGACCATTTCTTTGCATGTAAGTTGTAGGTTAATTCTAGGATTTTTGGGAGCACAATTTAATTAATTAATGGACATATCCTAGACTAGAAAACAAGCTAATAATCGGCCACCCCTCCTAGAAGCTTCCAAGAAGATTTGATAGCAAACCACAATTCAAATTTCAAAGGAGAGTGGACTTAGTCTTGATTCATTCCCTATATCTTGCACCCTTTCTCCTCACCTTCCTAACCATTTTTCCCCTCTCTTTTTTTTCGAAATCTGAGTGAACTTTTTAAGCTGAGAACCGTGGGAATCCAGTAGGAAAATAAGGGAGAGAAATCGAGTACAAGAAAGGTAGAGAAGCTAGCCACTCCGTCTCCTCCGCGCCGAGTCGTCGCATCCTTTCGTTTTTCCATCAAACGAATCAAGGCATGTCTAGATTTCTTTCAAACCTCAATCAAGTCATATTATCAATTATTTTTCAGTACATGATCATGTTTTATCATGCAAAAACCGAAATACATCATAGAATTTTCAGAAAATTAATGCATGCAGATTTCGGCCCTTTCATGACAAGCTTCACGTTTTTCTGAGTTTTGTTGTTTCAGTTGATTGGTTCGATTCCAGGCTCCCAAGGCGACCTATATACATGTAATAGGATGCATAAGGACCACGTTTGTCCATTGGTTTAACCCCATGCTCGCTGGAAATTCATAATGACAGCAAGTTTCCCATAGGCGCAGATTGGTGTTCGAAATTTCAGTTTTTATGTCAAGGGGTTGGATCTGATCTTGGCTGCCATAAGGGATCTTAGCCATGGTTGGATCACTCCCCTAGCATGTCTAAGACGTGACTAAGTCGCCCTTTTGGTGGCTTGGTCCATGGCTCATCGGTTTTTAAATAATCAACAAGAACAGCCCCTCCCCTCTCAGTTTCCCTTCTTTTGACAGCAACATGTTTTTCTAATTGTGTGGTTTGATGTGGATCTTGTTTGGCCTATGGCCCTTAGCCACGGTTCATACCATGCCCCTAGATGTCTAGATTGTGCCATGTTCAATCAAATGGCCACTGGAACGACACAAGACATCAATCGAAGCAACACACTACACACGCATACAAAAGCATTCTCGGTATGAGTTTTTGGTTGTTGCTGGAATGGTGCGAACTATGGCTAGCCAAAAGCCCTTAGCCATGGTTCGAATCATTCCTTGGGACGTTGTGGAGAGGATTTGGTCGGTGGTTCAAGCCCCAATGGCCAAAAGTCTCGCAAACGACGCGATGCAAGCAAGGTTGCAGCTGCTGGAAAATTACAGCAAGTTGCTGTGTCGGTTCGGTGGCTCGTTCGAGTTCTTGGTTGGCTTTTAGCCCATGGCCTTGGACTGGACAGTACCTCATTGAGTTAGGAAGGTCATGTTTTTGACCGTTTGTCAGTTGGATCATTTTTGAGGTCGTACGAGAATTTACGGTGCGATGTGCCAAATTGACTCTCGAAAGAGCGTTTCGTGTTTTGGCCTCCATTCCACCTACACTTCGACCCTATCATTTTAGGAGCATTATTTTATGATTTTTCAGCGTATTTTAATCATGACTATACGTCGGTTCGGTGTCGGTTCAGGTTGGCTCGGAGTCATGATTAAATGTGAAGTCATTAGGCGTCATAGTCGCATCTTTTGAACTAAATTGCATAGTTGGTCAAGTTTAAGCTATTGCATATTTTTCATAGCACAGTTAGGTTGCAGCGAGCCTGGGGACGATCCAATCCAATCCAGTTGATAAAATTACGGGACATTTTCATTATGCCAGTTAATTATTTTACGTGCATTAAATAGAAAATGATTATTTTTGAGATTTATGCGATATGGCTTGTGGTTCATTCACTATGTGGGAGTGTTATTTTATACGGTCGCCAGTGACCGATCAGTTCAGTAAGGTTCTACCCGGTCGCCAATGACCGGCCAGCTCAGTTTAGTTTCAGCCTTCCCGGTAGCCAGTTACCGATCAGTTCAGCTTAGTGCAGTGGCCACAGGCGTAAAACATAATCTCAACAGAAAATTTTATCAGTTATTTCAGTACAGGGCTCCAAGGAGCAAACATTTTTTTTCTGTGATTATCAGTTTAGTTATGCACGTATTATAATTGCTCAGTACAGATTATTTTCAGCATGCCTCAGGACAGGATATGTTAAATCATGCATATTTTAATTCAGATTTTTACTCGTTACCTGCGATATATGCATGCTGAGTCTTTAGGCTCACTAGACTTGATTGTTGTAGGTACTGATGAGGCCATGGCCGAGGGCGGGGACCAGTGAGCCAGCTTGGGTTGGCAGTAGTGGCACCCGAAAACCTCAGAGCAGCAGTTGTTATTTTATTCCGCAAACATTTTATCAGTCGTTGGATATTTTTTTAAATTGTGATTTTTGGCAAACTTTATTTTCTTCCGCTGCAATATTTTGAAATATTGAAATTGTTTCACCAGTGATTTTATGAATGAGGTCACTTAAGTTCTTTTAAAAAGAAAATTTTTAATTTTCCGCAAATTTTCAGCAAGAAGTTCTAGGGCCTTTAAAATTGGTATTAGAGCGGTGGTTCTGTATAGGGTTTCACTACTACTGACCGCGAGAAGCTCACGAAGCCACGTCTTCGGTCTGTAAGTTTTTCAGTTCAGCATTTTAGTTAAAGCATGAATTATTTTGTCAGCATGCTTCCAGATTTTCAGTATTTCAATGTTCATTTAAAATAAATTATGGAATTATGCATGTTAGTTACGTATGGGTTATGTTGGAACAGTATGTCCTCTAGACGCATTTTAGAGCGCAACAGAGAGGAGGAGCCTCGCCGAGAGGACAGGGAGGAGCGTAGACCGGAGGGAGACCTACCACCTCCTCCACCGCCCCCACCGGACATGAGTGCCCAGATGTTAGCTGGGATGGCACAGTTCTTCGCACAGTTTGCGGGGGACAATGCCGCTGCCGTAGCCGCAGCCGCAGCCAGGCCGACAGGGCCCGAGGCTGTTTATGAGCGATTCATGAAGATGCGCCCGAAGGAATTCTCTGGGACATCTGACCCCATGGTTGCCGAGGGATGGATCAAATCCCTCGAGGTTATCTTCGAGTTCATGGAGCAGGGAGATGCAGACAGAGTCCGTTGTGCCACCTATCTGTTCAGTGGAGATGCCCGCTTATGGTGGGAAGGAGCGTCAGTAGCCCTGACCTTGGCTACACTTTCATGGACCCGCTTTACGGAAGTTTTCTACTCCAAGTATTTTTCTGAGGAGGTTCGCACCAGGCTGACCACCGAGTTCATGAGTCTGAGACATGGGGATCTGACGGTTACGGAGTTTATCCGTAAGTTCGAGAGGGGCTGTCACTTTGTGCCCCTGATCGCGAATGATGCCAGAGCCAAGCTGATGCACTTCCTGGTGGGTTTACGGCCGATCTTGCGCCGGGATGTTAGGGTATCTGACCCTGCTACTTATGAGATTGCCGTCTCCAAGGCCTTAGCCGCAGAGCAGGATCTGCGGGATATCAAGAGGGATCGCCAGGGCAAACGCCCAGTCCAGGCACCGCACCGCCCTCCTCCTCATCAACATCAGCAGCAGAATAAGAGGCCTTTTCATGGACCGCCCAGGAACCGAGGCCAGCAGCAGCGGCGGGGACGCCCAGCCCCGAGGACTCAGAAGCACCCAGTCTGTCCCAGGTGCTCACGTCGCCATCCTGGAGCATGTATGGCTGGCTCAGGAAAGTGTTTTAAATGTGGCAGTCCAGACCACATGTTGCTGCAATGTCCTCAGAGGAATCTGCCTACCCAAGGCAGAGTTCTTGCTCTCCATGCCGCGAAAACCAACCCGGAGACTATGTTGTTGACAGGGAGAATTTTTATATCTGGTTCCGCTACCAAGGCCTTGATAGATTCAGGGGCCACTCACTCGTTTATTTCTGAGGTCTTTGCAAATTTTCTCAAGATCCAGACCATTGGGCTAGATACAGCCTTTTCAGTAGTGTTGCCGTCAGGCGAGGAGATGGCAGCCACCAATGTTATCCGAGATATAGACCTTGAGCTGCACGGTAATCTTGTTTATGCGGATCTGATCGTGCTACCGATGCCATAATTTGACATCATCCTAGGGATGGACTGGCTATTGAGGAATAGAGTGTTGACAGACTTCCAGCGGAGATCTGTTCTTGTCCGACCGCCTGGAATGGAGCAGTTCTTATTTGAGCCGGACAGGTACTTTCCTTTACCGCGCATTATTCTGTATGTTCAGGCTAGGAAACTCATGCATAGAGGGTGTCGGGCATTTCTAGCGATCTTTTTATCTGTCGCCGAGGAACCCAGCCAGTCAGCCTCAGATGTTCCGATTGTCAGAGATTTCTTAGACGTTTTTCCCGAAGACGTCTCTGGTATGCCACCCGAAAGAGAGGTGGAGTTTTCCATTGAGCTTATGCCAGGTACGGCTCCGATATCCAAAGCGCCGTACCGACTAGCACCGACAGAGATGGCAGAGCTTAAGAAGCAGATTCAGGAACTTCTCGACAAGGAGTTCATTCGCCCAAGCTTTTCTCCATGGGGCGCGCCAGTATTATTTGTTAAAAAGAAGGATGGCACGATGAGGCTTTGCATTGACTACCGGGAGTTGAACAGGGTTACAGTGAAGAATAAATACCAACTGCCGAGGATTGAGGATCTGTTTGACCAGTTGCAGGGAGCTTCGATTTTCTCCAAGATAGATCTGCGTTCCGGTTATCACCAGTTGAGGGTGAGAGATGCTGATGTCTCGAAGACTGCTTTTAGGACTCGTTATGGCCACTACGAGTTCCTTGTGATGCCGTTCGGACTGACGAATGCGCCAGCGATCTTCATGGATCTCATGAATCGCGTATATCAGCCATACCTCGACCAGTTTGTGATAGTGTTCATAGATGACATTCTCGTCTACTCCAAGAGTCGGGAGGAGCACAGCAGGCATCTGACCACAGTGTTGCAGACATTGCAGAAGCACAAACTATTCGCAAAGTTCAGTAAGTGCGAATTCTGGTTAGAGAATGTGGCGTTCTTGGGCCACATTGTTTCTAGCAGTGGCATTGAGGTAGACCCGGCGAAAGTCGCTGCAGTCAGAGATTGGGTTGTGCCTCAGAATGCATCCGAGATCCGCAGTTTTCTTGGGCTAGCAGGATATTACAGGAAGTTCATTCAGGGATTCTCATCCATTGCCATTCCACTCACAGCACTGACCAAGAAAAATGTGAAGTTTGTGTGGAGCAAAGAGTGTCAGAAGAGCTTCGATACTTTGAAGCAAGCTCTTATTTCAGCACCAGTTTTGGCCATGCCATCAGGGCCCGGCGAGTTTGTCCTTTATATACCGACGCTTCGAAGCTTGGTTTAGGTGCAGTTCTGATGCAGCATGGGAGAGTGATAGCGTATGCTTCTCGACAGCTGAAAATCCACGAGAAGAATTACCCTACCCATGATCTGGAGTTAGCGGCCGTAGTTTTTGCCTTGAAGATTTGGATGCACTATCTGTATGGAGAGAAATGCCAGATCTTTACCGACCACAAGAGCCTCAAGTATTTCTTTACGCAGAAGGAGCTGAACATGCGTCAGAGGCGTTGGTTGGAGCTTGTGAAAGACTACAATTGTGACATTAGCTACCACCCGGGTAAAGCTAATGTAGTTGCCGATGCTTTGAGCAGGAAAATCGCAGTGATGGCTCATTTGATGATTCAGAAACCTCTTCAGATCGAGATGCAGAGGTTTGATCTTGAGACTTACCCTCGAGGTAGAGTTCCTCGTCTATCTACCTTGACCATTCAGTCTTCCCTTTTGGACCGTATTCGCAGTGGGTCAGGCCGCAGATGAGCAGTTGGCACAGTGGAAGAAGAGAGATGAAGCCAAGGGCAGTGTTTTGTATTCAGTCAGCGACAGTATTGTGAGATACCGAGATAGGATATGGGTTCCTAGCAGTGATTCTATCCGAGCAGACATCTTATCAGAGGCCCATACGTCCCCGTACTCCATTCACCCTGGGAGTACGAAGATGTACAAAGATCTGCAACTATTGTATTGGTGGCCAGGGATGAAGAAGGACATCAGACGGTTTGTGTCCGAGTGTCTGACCTGTCAGTTAGTGAAGGCCGAGCATCAGAGACCAGCAGGTTTGCTCAAGCCTCTCCCTATTCCTGAGTGGAAGTGGGAGAACATTACCATGGATTTTGTGACCGAATTGCCGAAGTCAGCCAGGGGATCGAATGCTATTTGGGTGATTGTAGATCGTCTTACCAAATCAGCGCACTTCTTGCCTATTAAGACGACTTTCACCATGATTCAGTATGCAGAGCTGTATATCCGAGAGATAGTCCGACTCCATGGTATACCAGTTTCGATCGTATCCGACAGAGATCCCAGATTCACTTCCTCATTTTGGATGAGCTTGCATTCGACTTTGGGTACGAAGTTGCTGTTTAGCACAGCTTTCCATCCGCAGACAGATGGACAGTCTGAGCGAGTTATTCAGATTTTGGAGGATCTTCTTCGCGCTCAAGCGTCATTGATTTCTCAGGGAGTTGGGAGTCGAACTTACCATTGGTAGAGTTCATCTATAACAACAGTTTCCAGTCGTCTATAGGTATGGCTCCGTATGAAGCACTGTATGGCCGCAAGTGTAGATCTCCTGTTCATTGGGATGAAGTAGGAGAGAGAGCAGAGTTGGGTCCAGAGATTGTTCAGCAGGCAGCAGATGTAGTAGTCAAGATCCAGGATAGGATGAGGACTGCTCAGAGCCGACAGAAGAGTTATGCCGATCAGCGGAGGAGAGACTTAGAGTTTGCAGTGGGCGATCATGTCTTTGTGAAAGTGGCACCTATGAAGGGTGTCATGAGATTTGGCAAGAAAGGGAAGCTCAGTCCAAGATTCATTGGCCCGTTTGAGATCCTCGACAGAGTTGGGACGCTAGCGTATCGTGTGGCTCTTCCGCCGAATCTGGCCGGAGTACACAATGTCTTTCACGTCTCCATGCTGAGGAAGTACATGGCGAACCCTTCGCATGTCCTGAACTTTGAGCCGTTGCAGCTTACTCCGAACTTATCTTATGAGGAGAGACCAGTGCAGATCCTAGACCGTCAGGAGAAGAAACTTCGGAACAAGTTGGTTAAGCGAGTCAAAGTCAAATGGCTCAACCATTCTGAGGAGGAAGCTACTTGGGAGTCTGAGCCGGAGATGAGAGTTCGATACCCCGAGTTATTCGGTGAGTTCTAATTTCGAGGACGAAATTTATTTAAGGGTGGAAGGATTGTAGAACCCGTAAATCAGTTTACGTATAAGCCATGCATAATTCTAGATATTTTTAAATTTAATTGACTTCATTGCATGATTATTTTAAATGCATTTCTTTGAAGTTAATTATTTTATTATTTCAGTTCAGTAGTTTGATTTTTAGCATTTCAGTTATTTCAGTGAGGCCGGACCGGAGTTGGAGTTTTGAGATAGAATTTAAGATTCAAGAAATATTTTCAGAAGTTAATTTAGCTAGCAACTAAGTTCATTTAAGTTAGAAAGGGAGGTTTGAGGATTTAATTTAATTATTTGAGGTGATTAAGAAATAAACTCATTTAAGTTATTTAATTAAGGGGTTAGCTCACTAAATTATTTAAATGATTAGTAAGGCTTTCAAGGATTATTAGTTGACTAGATAACCAACACTTCCCACTCATTTTATTAGCATAATTTCGGCCCCATAGTTGCTAGGCAACTCAATTGCCAACTCATCAACCATTTGACCATTTCTTTGCATGTAAGTTGTAGGATAATTCTAGGATTTTTCGGAGCACAATTTAATTAATTAATGGACATATCCTAGACTAGAAAACAAGCTAATAATCGACCACCCCTCCTAGAAGCTTCCAAGAAGATTTGATAGCAAACCACAATTCAAATTTCAAAGGAGAGTGGACTTAGTCTTGATTCATTCCTTATATCTTGCACCCTTTCTCCTCACCTTCCTAACCATTTTTCCCCTCTATTTTTTTTCGAAATCTGAGTGAACTTTTTTAAGCTGAGAACCGTGGGAATCCAGTAGGAAAATAAGGGAGAGAAATCGAGTACAAGAAAGGTAGAGAAGCTAGCCACTCCGTCTCCTCCGCGCCGAGTCGTCGCATCCTTTCGTTTTTCCATCAAACGAATCAAGGCATGTCTAGATTTCTTTCAAACCTCAATCAAGTCATATTATCAATTATTTTTCAGTACATGATCATGTTTTATCATGCAAAAACCGAAATACATCATAGAATTTTCAGAAAATTAATGCATGCAGATTTCGGCCCTTTCATGACAAGCTTCACTTTTTTCTGAGTTTTGTTGTTTCAGGTGATTGGTTCGATTCCAGGCTCCCAAGGCGACCTTTATACATGTAATAGGATTCATTAGTACCACGTTTGTCAATTGGTTTAACCCCATGCTCGCTGGAAATTCAGAATGACAGCAAGTTTCCCATAGGCGCAGATTGGTGTTCGAAATTTCAGTTTTTATGTTAAGGGGTTGGATCTGATCTTGGCTGCCCTAAGGGCTCTTAGCCATGGTTGGATCACTCCCCTAGCATGTCTAAGACGTGACTAAGTCGCCCTTTTGGTGGCTTGGTCCATGGCTCATCGGTTTTAAAATAATCAACAAGAACAGGCCCTCCCCTCTCGGTTTCCCTTCTTTTGACAGCAACATGTTTTTCGAATTGTGTGGTTTGATGTGGATCTTGGTTGTCCTATGGCCCTTAGCCACGGTTCATACCATGCCCCTAGATGTCTAGATTGTGCCATGGTCAATCAAATGGCCACTGGAACGACACGAGACATCAATCGAAGCAACACACTACACACGCATACAAAAGCATTCCCGGTATGAGTTTTCGGTTGTTGCTGGAATGATGCGAACTATGGCTGGCCAAAAGCCCTTAGCCATGGTTTGAATCATTCCTTGGGACGTTGTGGAGAGGATTTGGTCGGTGGTTCAAGCCCCAATGGCCAAAAGTCTCGCAAACGACGCGATGCAAGCAAGGTTGCAGCTGCTGGAAAATTACAGCAAGTTGCTGTGTCGGTTCGGTGGCTTGTTCGAGTTCTTGGTTGGCTTTTAGCCCATGGCCTTGGACTGGACAGTGCCTCATTGAGTTAGGAAGGTCATGTTTTCCACCGTTCGTCATTTGGATCATTTTTAAGGTCGTACGAGAATTTACGGTGCGATGTGCCAAATTGACTCTCGAAAGAGCGTTTCGTGTTTAGGCCTCCATTCCACCTAGACTTCGACCCTATCATTTTAGGAGCATTATTTTATGATTTTTCAGCGTATTTTAATCATGACTATACGTCGGTTTGGTGTCGGTTCAGGTTGGCTCGGAGTCATGATTAAATGCGAAGTCATTAGGCGTCATAGTCGCATCTTTTGAACTAAATTGCATAGTTGGTCAAGTTTAAGCTATTGCATATTTTTCATAGCATAGTTAGGTTGCAGCGAGCCTGGGGACGATCCAATCCAATCCAGTTGATAAAATTACGGGACAATTTCATTATGCCAGTTAATTATTTTACATGCATTAAATAGAAAATGATTATTTTTGAGATTTATGCGATATGGCTTGTGGTTCATTCACTATGTGGGAGTGTTATTTTATACTGTCGCCAGTGACCGATCACTTCAGTATGGTACCACCCGATCGCCAGTGACCGGCCAGCTCAGTTCAGTTTCAGCCTCCCCGGTAGCCAGTTACCGATCAGTTCAGCTTAGTGCAGTGGCCACAGGCGTAAAACATAATCTCAACAGAAAATTTTATCAGTTATTTCAGTACAGGGCTCCAAGGAGCAAACATTTTTTTTTCTGTGATTATCAGTTTAGTTATGCACGTATTATAATTGCTCAGTACAGATTATTTTCAGCATGCCTCAGGACAGGATATGTTAACTCATGCATATTTTAATTCAAATTTTTACTCGTTACCTGCGATATATGCATGCTGAGTCTTTAGGCTCACTAGACTTGATTGTTGTAGGTACTGATGAGGCCAGGGCCGAGGACGGGGACCAATGAGCCAGCTTGGGTCGGCAGTAGTGGCACCCGAGGACCTCAGAGCAGCAGTTGTTATTTTATTCCGCAAACATTTTATGAGTCGTTGGATATTTTTTTAAATTGTGATTTTTGGCAAACTTTATTTTATTCCGCTGCAAAATTTTGAAATATTGAACTTGTTTCACCAGTGATTTTATGAATGAGGCCACTTAAGTTCTTTTAAAAAGAAAATTTTTAATTTTCCGCAAATTTTCAAGAAGGAGTTTTAGGCCCTTTACACTAAATCATACTGAAATTTAACCAAACTTACATCCTTAGATAGCTCTTGATACAAGGAACACAAATCTATGCTTGTATTGAAGTTTGGATGAGTATATTTTGCACAACTTCAAGTCTAAATGAAAAAAACCTTTCACTTCTTTTGGAATAGCTCTCGATTCTCTCCAGCAAGTCTGGAGAAAGAATGACTCAGGCCAAGTGTATATATATATATGCCATGTGTCAACATAAGAATCAAGGGTGGCTTTCTCGCACAGGGTACCGCAGGTGCGCTCCATCTAGACCGCGGGTGCGCTTAAGCTTCGGCACCACTTTTCATTTTCCAACATTCGCCGACCGCGGGTGCGGTGTCTTGTGGACTGCGGGTGCGGTCCTGCTTCGCATAAAATTTCCTACCCTACTGGCCATGCACCGCGGGTGCGGTACCTCCTCACCGCGGGTGCGGTGTCACTTCTGTAAATAATCTTCAACTCTCTGTCCATCAACCGCGGGTGCACCTAACCCTCGGTAACCCTATCAATATCCTAGCATCGCCGACCGCGGGTGCGGTAGTACTACTGTAGCAGCACCGCGGGTGCGCTGCTTCTGGACCGCGGGTTCGGTGACCCTACTGGAAAAATGGCCAACTTTCTGCCTATCCACCGCGGGTGCGGTGCTTCTCTAGGCGCGGGTGCGGTCTCTTTCTTCAAGCAACACTTCATCTTTTCATTTTATCCACATACAATCTAGGGCATTACATGTTAGCTAGGATGACTAGGTTCTTCGCATAGTGTGCGGGGAATAACGCTGTGGCAGCCAGGCCGACGGGGCCTGAGGCTACCTATGAGCGGGTCATGAAAATGAGACCGAACGAGTTCTCAGGGACGACAGATCCTATGATTGCCGAGGGCTGGATTAAGTCCCTCGAGGTTATTTTCGAATTCATGGAGCTCGGAGATGATGATAGGGTTCATTGTGCAACCTATCTATCTGTTTGGAGGAGACGCCCGCTTATGGTGGGAAGGAGTATCCGTAGCCTTGAACTTGGCTACTCTGAGCTAGACGCGCTTTACAGAGGTATTCTACTCTAAATATTTTACTGACGAGGTGCGTTCCAGGTTGACCAGGGAGTTCATGACCCTGAGGCAGGGAGATATGACTGTTACGGAGTTCATCCGTAAGTTTGAGAGAGGTTGCCATTTCGTACCCCTGATTGCTATTGATGCTGGAGCCACTGAGGCATTTTCTAGATGGTCTGCGGTCGATCTTGCACCGTGATGTTAGGGTGGCTGGCCCTACTACTTATGACGACGTTGTCTCCAGAGCTCTAGCTGCAGAGCAGGACCAGAATGATATAGAGAGAGACCGCCAGGGAAAGCGACCAGTCCAAGTGCCACACCGCCCTCCTCAGCAGCAGCATCAGAATAAGAGTCCTTTCCCCGGCCCACCCAGGAACAGAGGACAACAGCTGTGAAGGCCCTAAAACTCCTTTCTTGAAAATTTGCGGAAAAATTTAAAATTTTCTTTTTAAAAGAACTTAAATGGCCTCATTCATAAAATCACTGGTGAATCAAGTCCAATATTTCAAAATATTGCAGCGGAAGAAAATCAAAGTTTTGCCAACAACAACGATTTAAAAATATCCAACAACTGATAAAAATTGTTTGCGAAGAAAATAACAACTGCTGCTCTGAGGTCCTCGGGTGCCACTACTGCCAACCCAAGCTGGCTCACTGGTCCCCGCCCTCGGCCCTGGCCTCATCAGTACCTACAACAATCAAGTCTAGTGAGCCTAAAGACTCAGCATGCATAAATCGCAGGTAACGAGTAAAAATCTGAATTTAAAATATGCATGAGATAAAATATCCTGTCCTGAGGCATACTGAAAATAATCTGTACTGAGCAATTATAATACGTGCATAACTGAACTGGAAGTCACTGTAAAAATATTTGCTCCTTGGAGCCTGTACTGAAATATCTGATAAAATTTTCTGTTGAGATTATGTTTTACGCCTGTGGCCACTGCACTAAGCTGAACTGATCGGTAACTGGCTACCGGGGAGGCTGAAACTGAACTGAGCTGGCCGGTCACTGGCGACCGGGTGGTACCATACTGAACTGATCGGTCACTGGCGACCGTATAAAATAACACTCCCACATAGTGAATGAACCACAAGCCATATCGCATAAATCTCAAAAATAATCATTTTCTATTTAATGCACGTAAAATAATTAACTGGCGTAATGAAAATTCCTGTAATTTTACCAACTGGATTGGATTGGATCGTTCCCAGGCTCGCTGCAACCTAACTGTGCCATGAAAAATATGCAATAGCTTAAACTTAACCAACTATGCAATTTACGTTCAAAAGATGCGACTATGACGCCTAATGACTTCGCATTTAATCATGACTCCGAGCCAAGCTGAACCGACACTGAACCGACATATAGTCATGATTAAAATACGCTGAAAAATCATAAAATAATGTTCCTAAAATGATAGGGTCGAAATCTAGGTGGAATGGAGGCCAAAACACGAAACGCTCTTTCAAGAGTCAATTTGGCACATTGCACCGTAAATTCTCGTACGACCTCAAAAATGATCCAAATGACGAACGGTCAAAAACATGACCTTCCTAACTCAATGAGGCACTGTCCAGTCCAAGGCCATGGGCTAAAAGCCAACCAAGAACTCAAACGACGCTTCTGAACAGCAGCATACTTGCTGTCAAAAAATACAGCAGCTGCGCACTACAAGACTTGCATTGGTTTCGAGACTATCGGCCATTAGGGGCGTGAACCACCGACCAGAGACTCTTACCAACATCCCAAGGAATGATTTGAACTATGGCTAAGGGCCCTAGGCCAGCCACAATCCGCATCACACCAAATCTTAACCGAAGGGTCCAACCGAGAGCAACGTGCATGCGTGTGTAGTGTTTATGCTATGATCGATGTCTTGCGTCGTTCCAGTGGCCATTTGATTGACCATGGCACGATCTAGACATCTAGGAGCATGATATGAACCGTGGCTAAGGGCCATAGGCCAACCAAGATCCACACCAAGCCAACCAACTCGAAATACATGTGCTGTCAAAACCGAAGGGCCGAGAGGGGAGGGGGCTGTTGTGACGTTTTGATTAAAAACCGATGAACCATGGACCAAGCCACCAAAAGGGCAACTTAGTCACGTCTTAGACATGCTAGGGAAGTGATCCAACCATGGCTATAGGCCCTTGGGGCAGCCAAGATCAGATCCAACCCCTTGACAAGAAACTGAATTTCCGAACCACATTTTTCTGCACCTAAGGGACTTGCTGTCATTCTGAATTTCCAGCAAGCATGGGGCTGGTTTGAATGGACCAACATGGTCCTAATGCATCCTACTACATGTATACAAGCCGCCTTGGGAGCCTGGAATCGAACCAATCACCTGAAACCACAAAACTCAGAAAAACGTGAAGCTTGTCATGAAAGGGCCGAAATTCTGCATGTGTGTTCCCAAAATATTTTGACATGTATCTCGGTTTTTGCTTGCTAAAACATGATCATGTACTGAAAAATAAATGATAATATGACTTGATTGAGGTTTGAAAGAAATCTAGACATGCCTGGTTTCGTTTTGAAAGAAAACGAACGAAAAAACGACGACGCGGCACGGAGGAGGTGGAGCGCTTCTCTTGGTCTTTCTAGTTCTCGATTTTTCTTGCCTTCCCTCTAGCTAAGACTCAAGATTTTTCTACACTGAAAATGGATCTGAATGGTGAGGTATTTCGGTGGAGAGGGAGAGGGATTGAGTGGTTATGAAGGTGAGGAGAAGGGTGCACAATATAAGGATCATATCGAGACCAAGTCCACTCCCCTTTTGAATTTGAATTTTGAATTGATATCAAATGAGTTGGTGGATGCTTCTAGGAGGTGGTGGCCGAAATTTAGCTTGATTCTAGACTAGGATATGTCCATTTATTTAATTAAATTGTGCTCCCAAAAATCCTAGAATTATCCTACTAATTACATGCAAAGAATTTGTCAAAGTTGGTGAGTTGGAAAATGAATCTTCTAGCACTAAGGGTGGCCGAAAAATGCATGATAAAATAAAGGGAAATGTTGATTATCTAGTCAACTAATAATCCTTGAAAGCCTTACTAATCCTTTAATTAATTTAGTGAGCTAACCCCTTAATTTAATAACTTAAATGAGTTCATTTCTTAATCACCTCAAATAATTAAATTAAATCTTCAAACCTTCCTTTCTAACTTAATTGAACTTAGTTACTAGCTAAATTAACTTCTGGAAATATTTCTCAAATCTTAAATTCTATCTCAAAACTCCAACTCCGGTCCGGCCTCACTGAAAATACTGAAATGCTAAAAATCAATCTACTGAACTGAAATAATGAAATAATTAACTTCAAACAAATGCATTTAAAATAATCATGCAATGAAGTCAATCAAATTTAAAAATCTAGAATTATGCATGGCTTATACGTCTACTGACTTACGGGTTCTACAACAGCAGCAGCAGAGACGGGCAGTCCCGAGAGCCGTTGATTACCCAGTCTGCGCTAAGTGCGCGCGTCGTCATGCTTGAGCTTGTATGTATTGCTTAGGGAAGTGCTACAAGTGTGGGAGTCCTGACCACTTGCTGAAGAATTGCCCTCAGGAGAGTCTGCCTACTCAAGGCAGAGTTTTTGCTCTCCATGCAGCGGAGACGAACCCGGAGACCATGCTCATGACATGGAGAATTTTTATAGCTGGTTCAGCTACGAATGCCTTGATAGATTCAGGGGCTACTCATTCGTTCATTTCAGAGATATTTGCTAATTTCCTCAAGGTCAAAACCATTGGGCTAGATGTGGCGTATTCAGTAGTACAGCCTTCTGGAGAGGAGCTGACAGCCACTAATGTGATCCGAGACATAGACCTCGACCTTCATGGCAATCTTGTTTATTCGGATCTTATCATGCTGTCGATGCTAGAGTTCGACATCATTCTGGGGAAGGACTGGCTATTACAGAACAGAGTTTTGATTGACTTCCAGCGGAGATCTGTGCTTGTCCGACCGCCAGGGAGAGAGCAGTCCTTATTCGAGCCAGACAAGTATTTTACTTTACCGCGCATTATACCTTGTGTCCAGGCTAGGAAGCTCATGCATAAAGGGTGTCGGCGTTTTTAGCGACTTTTGTATCCGTTCCTGAGGCACCCAGTCAGTCAGCCTCCGATGTCCCAATAGTTAGGGACTTTCTAGACGTTTTTCCTGATGATGTCTCTGGTATGCCACCTGTGCGGGAAGTGGAGTTTTCTATTGAACTTATGCCTAGTACCACACCGATCTCAAAAGCACCGTACCGATTAGCGTCGACAGAGATGGCAAAACTTAAGAAGCAGATTCAGGAACTTCTTGACAAGGACCTGTTCATTCGCCCGAGTTTTTCACCATGGGGCGCGCCAGTCTTGTTTGTGAAGAAGAAGGATGGTTTGATGAGGCTATGTATTGATTACCGGGAATTTAACAGGGTTACAGTGAAGAACAAATACCCACTCCCGAGGATTGAAGATTTATTTGATCAATTACAGGGAGCTTCAGTATTCTCTAAGATCGACCTGCGTTCTGGCTATCACCAGTTGAGGATGTAAGACGTCGATGTTCATAAGACTTCTTTTAGGACTCGTTATGGCCACTTCGAGTTCCTTGTGATGCCGTTCGGTTTGACGAATGCTCCAGCGATCTTCAAGGATCTCATGAATCGCGTATTTCAGCCGTATCTTGATCAGTTTTTGATAGTATTCATAGACAACATTCTCGTCTACTCAAAGAATCAAGAGGATCACAGCAGATATCTGACCGCAGTTTTGCAGACCCTACAGAAGCATAAGCTATTCGCGAAGTTCAGTAAATGCGAATTTTGGTTAGAGAAGGTGGCGTTCTTAGGCCACATCGTTTCTAGCAGCGGTATTGAGGTAGACCCAGCGAAAGTTGCAGCAGTCAGGGATTGGGTTGTGCCGCAGAATGCATCATAGATACGTAGTTTCCTTGGGCTAGCAGGATATTATCGGAAGTTTATTCAGATATTTTCCTTTATCGCAGTTCCACTCACGTCGTTGACAAAGAAGAATGCGAAATTTGTGTGGAGCGAGGAGTGTCAGAGGAGCTTCGATACTTTAAAGCAAGCTCTTATCTCAGCACCAGTATTGGCCATGCCGTCAGGGCCCGGAGACATTGTCTTGTAGACCGATGCTTCGAAGCTCGGTTTAGGCGCAGTGTTGATGCAGGATGGGAAGGTGATAGCGTATGCTTCTCGTCAGTTGAAAATACATGAGAAAAACTACCCTACCCACGATCTAGAGTTGGCAGCCGTAGTATTTGCCTTGAAGATTTGGAGGCATTATTTGTACGGAGAGAAGTGCCAGATTTTTACCGACCACAAGAGCCTCAAGTACTTCTTTACGCAGAAAGAGCTAAATATGTGTCAGAGGCGTTGGTTGGAGCTAGTGAAGGACTATGACTGTGACATTAGCTACCACCCGGGCAAAGCTAATGTAGTTGCGGACGCACTGAGCAGGAAAATCGCAGTGATGGCTCATTTGGTGGTTTCGAGACACCTTCAGTTTGAGATGTAGAGGTTTGATTTAGAGACATATCCTCGAAATAGAGATCCCCGTCTATCTAATTTGACAATTCAGTCTTCTCTTCTAGACCGTATTCGCAGTGGGCAATCAGCAGATGAGCAGTTGGCAAAGTGGAGGCAGAGAGATGAGGCCAAGGGCAGTACTTTGTATACAGTTAGCGACGGTATTGTGAGATATCGAGACAGAATGTGGGTTCCTAGCAGTGATACTATTCAAGCAGATATTTTATCAGAGGCCCACATGTCGCCGTAATCTATTCATCTTGGGAGTACAAAAATGTAAAAAGATTTGCAGTTGTTGTATTGGTGGCCCGGAATGAAGATGGATATCCGACGTTTTGTATCCGAGTGTCTGACGTGCCAGCTAGTGAAAGCGGAGCATCAGAGACCAGCAGGTATGCTCAAGCCTCTTCCTATTCCCGAGTGGAAGTGGGAGAATGTTACCATGGAATTCGTTGTCGTTCTGCCGAAGTCAGTTAGAGGATCAAATGCTATCTGGGTGATTGTTGATCGTCTTACCAAATAAGCACACTTCTTGCCCATTAAGACGACTTTCACCATGATTCAGTATGCAGAGTTGTATATCCGAGAGATAGTTAGACTTCATGGTATTCCGGTTTCTATCGTGTCTGACCGAGATCCTAGATTCACTTCCTCATTTTGGAAGAGTTTGCATGCGCCTATTGCTACGAAGTTGTTGTTTAACACAGCTTTCCACCCACAGACAGATGGTCAGTCAGAGAGAGTTATCTAGATTTTGGAGGATCTTCTCCGTGCATGTGTCATCGATTTCTCAGGGAGTTGGGAGTCGAAGTTGCCATTGGTAGAGTTCACCTATAACAACAGTTTCCAGTCGTCTATAGGTATAGCTTCGTATGAAGCACTGTATGGTGGTAAGTGCAGATCGCCGCTTCATTGGGATGAAGTAGGGGAAAGATCAAAATTGGGTCCGGAGATTATTCAGCAGGCTGTCGATGTAGTAGTCAAGGTCCGTGATAGGATGAGGACTGCTCAGAGCCGACAGAAGAGTTATGCGGATTAGAGGAGGAGAGATCTAGAGTTTGCCGTTGGCGACCATGTTTTTGTGAAGATAACACCTATGAAAGGTGTCATGCGATTCAGGAAGAAAGAAAAGCTCAGTCTGAGATTTGGACCATTTGAGATTCTCGACAGGGTTGGGACGCTAGCTTATCGTGTTGCTCTTCCGTCGAATCTGGACGGAGTACACAATGTGTTCCACGTCTCTATGCTGAGGAAGTATATGGCGAATCTTCGCATGTCTTGAATTTTGAACCGTTGTAGCTCATCCGAACCTGTCTTATGAAGAAAGACCAGTGCAGATCTTAGACAAACAGGAAAAGAATCTTCGGAACAAACTGGTGAAGATAGTGAAGGTCAAATGGATTAATCATTCGGAGGAGGAAGCTACGTGAGAATCTGAGCCAGAGATGAGGAGTCGGTATCCCGAGTTATTCGGTAAGTTTTAATTTCGAGGACGAAATTTCTTTTAAGGGGGGAGAGTTGTAGAACCCCTTAAATCAGAATACGTATAAGCCACGCATAATTACTATTATTTAAATTAAAATAACTTTTATGCATGAGGGTTTAAATTCATTCTTTTTAAAATTTGTTGAGTTATGATTATTTATTTACGCAGAGGTTTAGTTTTATCTTTTCGGTTAAATAAGCGAGGCCGGACTGGAGTTGGAGTATTGAGATAAATTTTAATAATAAGAAAATATTCCTAGACTTAATTTAGGGTAAAGAATAATTTATTTTAATGTAAAAGAATGTTTAAGGATTTATTTAATTAATTGGAGTTAAGAAGTAAATAAGCCTTCTGTGTCCAATAATTAATTAAAAGCCTAAATTAAATTGTGTAACCAATTGAGATAAGTTAATCTAGGCTTATTTTATTTAAGAAATTGTAACTTAACATGTTAGCAATTTATTTTAAAGAATTAGCCATTCATGCAAGAAAATTACCATCCTAAATTAAATTTACTATTTCACTAAAATACATAATTAGTGTTTAAAACTTTAAAGAGTTAAAATTCAATAATTTAGCAATATTTTCCCTCCATTTTTATTCCAAGATTTCGGCCACCCCATGATAGACTTAATTAAGTTGGCAACTCTCTATTTTGATACCTTTCCTTAATCCTTTTCTTGGTATGATATTTCCTTCATTTTAATAACTAATAATTAATGATTTAAGCAATATTCTCCCTTGCCTTTGATAACTAAAAATCGGCCACCTCACCTCCTAAATCAACCCTCAAACCCTTAATATCATATCATTTTCCTATCTAACAAACAACTAGGATAGAAGGATTTGATTTGCCATCTAAACTCTCCATTTAATTAGTAAACTTCCCCATTCTTTTCCCTAGCCATTTCCCCCTCCTCTCATGTGGGTTCGGGTTGGTACGAAGCCATGGTTGAATATTAAGTTTGTTGGGCGTAATAGTCTCGTTTTTTTAGCTCGATTTTGAAGTGTTGGTCAAGTTAAGTTATTTGCATGTTTCTCATGTTAGAATTAGGTCACAGCGAGCCTGGGAACGATCCAACCCATTTGGTAAAGACAGGATTATAATTATATTACGTGCATAAAAATATAAAATATTTATTTTTGAGATATATGCGATATGTCTTGTGTCCACCTCACGCTTATGGGATACAGCTTATGGGATTATTACTTAACCCGGTGACTTACGACCGGTTCATGTTCATGTTTGGGTACGGATATCCAGTCCAGGGGCTGTGATGATCTCTACCACCCAGTATACTATGGTTTAGTTTGATCAGACGTACATGTTATGTTATGATATGTCATGGGCCACTTGCGTAGAACATTATCTTAATCGTCTTTAGGAATAATTCAAATCATTATAATAAACAGGGTCTAAATTTTTTTTTTTTAAAATACACAGCGGAAACGTAATGTAATTCAATTCAAATTACATATTAAACATAAACATAGAAATCTTGTATTATTTACTAAAATTCAACTAGGTTCAACTATATATCAGTGCTGAATCCTAAGTTACTTCGAAGCCCGGATCTCCATGCTATTTAGTCCAGCCTCTTTCTCTTCTTGACCCTGATCCTATCCCACCTGTTTTCATGCACACATACAAACAAGACAACAGCCGGATAACTCCGGTGAGAATTACATTCTCAGTATAAATCCTGTATACATGCAATCATAAAAATAATATAAAAGCATATAACAGATATGTCTAACATGTATTCAAATCAGAATATAAATCCATATCAAGAATAAATCATATTCTACACATGTACCATCATCAGGAACATAAATCAATATGTACCATATCAAAGAACATAATCAACATAACTCAATATAAACTCATGACTCCAAATTTAAGACTAGACTCAATCCTAGTCTAGGGATCCCGGTTTCCAGAAGTTAGCATTCCCATATCGACCAACATTAATAGAAAAGACTCCAGTTCTATCCACGTCGATAGGGTATCGATCACCAGTAATAGAAAAAATATCAATTCTATCCACATCGATATGGTATCGATCACCAGTAATAGAAGAAGCTCGTATTCTATCCACATCGATATAGTATCGATCACCAGTAATAGAAAGAACTCCGATTCTATCCACATCGATATAATAACGATCACCAGTAATAGAAGAAGTTATGATTTTATCCACATCGATACGGTACCGATCACCAGTAATAGAAGAAGCTCCGATTCTATCCACATCGATATAATATCGATCATCAGTAATAGAAGAAGTTATAATTCTATCCACATCGATAGCCAATCATCCGGTGACAGACTTTGGCACAATCGCCAATACACTATCTTGTGACATCGTGCAATGTGCCCGTGGCGATCCCACCACTATCAGGCACTTCTGTCACAAGATTACTCGTCTAATACCTGCTGTCTATAAATCAAGAGAACAAGTACATCAATCAAATCAATACATAAAGGTAAAGTATGTGATTTAGGGAAACTCGAGCCAAACCTCACTCGAGTTGTGCAATCCCAACTCAACATTAATTTATACCTTTCTCTTCTCGCTCTGACGAAGACGAAGTCCTGCATTCAATCCTGTCCATTCTCAATCTGGTAATAACAATACCGAACAGACACAATATCAGTATATAACTCAATTCAACAACTGTTCTGATCAATACTCAAATCAAAACATAATCTGATCAATGCCAATCGACTTACGATACCACAATACCATCTAAATCAATACCGAATCTGATCAATATCAATCAACTAATGTTTCGACGGCATAATAATACAATCTCGATAACCCCGTCAATTCCAACACCACAGATATAATACCAGAACTCATAATCAATATCGGTGCAACTCATAATTTCAATAACAATACAAATCTGATATCGAATCTCAATTAATCAATTCCAAAAATCATAACAATTACATAACCAGTCTGTTCTTTAATCTGACTTCGATTCTATGATGTCTAACATGTCAAGAACATCATATATGATTCCTATTCAATTCTGATAACATCATATTTTCAAATCGTATCTAAACGTAACAAAACTTAAGTCTAGTTGTAGCCTGCGGTGATAGGAACACAGTACTGAAGTCGGATTACAATTCGGACGGGCGGATCTTTCACAAAAGGCGTAAGGATTTTTGGCAAACTTCCTCGACCCTTCTCTCGTTTCTTCTTGCCAAATTTACGTTTGTATGTATATATATATATACATAACTCGTGCATGATAGAAACGTGGCATGTTCTTTTTCCGCATGACTCGCGCATATGCACGCTCAAAGTCCGCGCATATGCGCCGGAAGCCTTATCCAGCTACTGGACTACTCGCGCATATGCGCGCACTGACATCGCGCATATACCTACTGTCTCCGCATATATCCCGCACATCGCCTCGCGCATATGCGCGACTCATCTCCGCGCATATGCGCGAGACTCTCTGGAGTTACTCGCATAGGCTTCGCAACTACTGGCGCATATGCGCGCCTCAATCCGGCGCATATGCGCCAAAGCTTCTGTTCCAAAACGTTGGCTTCTGGACTGCTCGCGCATATGCGTGCACCCAAGTCGCGCATATGCGCGAGACTTACTGTCTCGGCGTTTCGATACTCGTGCATATGCGCGCCCATTTCGGCGCATATGCGCCCAAGGTTCTGGACATTCCGCGCATGTGCGCGCTTCACACGCCGCGCATGTGCGCGAAGGCACACCCTCGCACATGTGTTTCGCGTCTGTTCTCGTCTTTCCCGGTCCACTCCGTCCGTCTATAATCACTTCAATTAATCAAGAAATCATCCCAGATTAATCTCAGATTACGGTAAATCTACCCAAATCATTTCCGATTACTGTAATCAAATTCTCGGGCCTTACATTATGAGTTATAATGATATTGATTATGATTCGTATTGATATCGATTATAAGTCGTGTTATTATATCTGTGATGTTGAGATTGACGGGGTTATTGAGATTGTATTGTTATGCCGTCGAAACATCAGTAGATTGATTTTGATCAGATTCAGTATTGATTGAGATTGTATCATGATATCGTTGATATGGATCAGATTATGTTTGAATTGAGTATGGATAAGAACAAGTCTTGAATTTAGTTATACATTGCTACAGTGTATTCGATATTGTTATTGCCAGATTGATTTAACAGGCAGTGAGTTCGAGACTTCGACAGAGTCAGATCGACAGAACGAAACGAAAGGTATAAATTGATGTTGATTGCGCGATTGCACAACTCGAGTTTGATTTGAATTGAGTTTCCCAAAATCACATACTTTACCTTATTGCATTGATATTTGCAATTGAATGAGATTGATATTTTTGATATATTGATTTATGTATTGAATCATAGGCGGATACGCCTAGTCGGAGACGATTGATCTCGTGACAAGGGTGCCTGATAGTGATGGATTCGTCACTGGGCCCATTGCACATTGTCACAGAGGTTTGGCAGGATATGCCAAGGATGATATGCCTAGTTAGTGGCTGATTCGCCAATACGCCGGACGTTTGGTTATATCGAAGTGGATAGAATTTGAGTTTCTTATATTACTGATGTTCGATATGGAAAGAGCCAAAGTTTGCGAATAAGAACGTACCACCACCCCGATCGGGAGTGTAGGTAGGTGTGTGTTCTTATTCAGATCGGGAACCCTAGATTAGGATGAGTCGAGTCAGAGTCTAAGAGTCACGGAGTGTGATTCAGAGTGTGTATTGATTCATGTTTCTGATTTTGATACATGTTATGAATATTTGTTTCATGTTGTTATATTTGTTTATATGAAATGCATGTATACATGATTTATACTGGGAATGTAATTCTCACCGGAGTTATCCGGCTGTTGTCTTGTTTGTATGTGTGCATGACAACAGGTGAGAATGAATCAAGATCAGGAAGAGGATGAGAGATTATAGTTAGCGTGGAGATCCAAGCCCAGAAGCAGAATAGGATTCAGCACTGAATGTCTAGTCATTGAACCTAGTTGAGAGAGAGACATGTAGTACATGACTTGTACTTTGATATTGATATGTATATCAAATAGATTACTATTACGTTTCCGCGTTTATATTTTAAAAAGAAAAAAAAAATTAGTCCCACTTTTCTTAATTGTTATATTTGACATTAATAATGATTAAGACATGAATTAGCGTCCGGGTCCCCACACTAATGGGCCCAATCTTGCTTATAAGTTTAATTATCATTAAATAAGCTAGTAAACCCCTACCTCAAACCCTTAAACACGCGCCCACTTCCCTCACAAGACACAAACTCTTTTCCTCCCCTCAAACACACGGCACACATAAATTCTTCAAGGGAAAAGATTGGTTTTCTTAGAAAAAATTCAGCCAAGGTTTACGTCGCCGTACTTCGCATCGTGGATTCGTTTTCGAGTGTAACAAAGGCACACCTTAACTATCTTTTTCTCATCTATCATACCATATTATTGTTTTGAATTATGTTTGCATGAAAAACATGATTTTCCAATTATTATTTTGTTTTTATGCATTCATATATGATTAATGTGTGATTTAAGGTGCCAAAACTTGATCTATATGTGCGTGAAGGGGCTGCCATGATGAAGGATCATAGAAGGCGTTGGAAACTTAATTTCAGAGTTTGATAAATTGAGCGTGAAAATGATGAAAAACTGATCAAGAAGACTAAGAGTAACTGACTAAAAATTCGTAAATTCATAGTTGCTTGAACTGAAGATTAGTGCGTATATAATCAAAGTCAACTGAACTACGTAGACAACTCGATGATAAGTTGGAACTGATCAGTTAAACTACAAACAGTTGAGAGCAATCAGTTAATCATATCGACTTTGTCAACTAATAAATTAGTTCGACACATCATCAATTAAGGAATGTAGCTTTCAACCGTCAATTGTACAAGAGCTGACTGCACAAGAGATGACTGCAACTCATAGTGGGACCTCCGCATTTCAGAAAAGCTACAGTGTACGATCGTCAGAAGAATGTTGACATGGCTATACAACGGATATAAACATTCAATGGATTTATTGTTACCATTGAAAGCAAAGCCTATAAATAGCCGAGAAGATCAGCTGAACAAGAGCAATCCTAAAATCGAACAATCAAGTTATCAAGCAAAACTCTGTGCATACTCTTTCAATTCTAAATCTCTCAAAAGCTCATGCTTAATATACATATTCATAGCATTCAAGGCTATATATACTTATAGCTTAAAAGCACAAACATTCACTAGTGTATTATTCGATCATTAGATATCAGTTGTGCTGAATAGTTACGTATCAGTTGAGTACTGATAAACCTTATTAGAACTAAGAGTTTCATTTTTGGCATTGTTAAGTCCAAAACTGAAGTAGGTTTGTACAAATCATTGTATAGATCAAAGTATTTTAGTAAATATCATAACTTCGAGATAGAAGGGGTGATGTAGGAGTGTTTTAAATCTCCGAACATCCACAAATCTTATGTTCCCTAATTTCAGTTTTTATTATATCTGTCATTCAGTTTATTTATGCCTTTTCATTAGTTAACCGATTGATATTAAGAAAAAAGATTCTTGAATTCAGTTTACCACTAAACTGATTCATTATTCGAAGAAGTTGCGAAAATTGATAAGTGTTTATTCAAACCCCCCCTCCCTTCTAAACCCCCCCTTCTAAAAACTTCTTCAATCCCAATCGATCCTAATAGAAGGACGTTTTTTACACGAGTTTAAGGGCCACACGAAGCACGTTAGAGGTTACACACGAAACCGCAAAAACCTGAACGAATTACAGTGTGTACTGATGTCAAGGATTCGAGTAAAGGGTTCAACACTGCATGGTTCGGCCAGGGCTAGGCCTGAACGTACTGTGGTGAGTGGGAGAGTCCTAGCCATGCTAGGACTCAAGCTCTTCGGCTAGGGAAGAGTCCAAGCAAACTAGGACTCTTCCCAAAGCCACCCGAGAGTTCAGTCGTGGGCAGAGGAAGTTTGCGGCTGGGCTAGGTCTAACAGGGTACTGTGGTGGTCCAGTGAGGCTCACGAGGGTAAGGGCTTGGGTGGTGGCTCGGGCGTAGATTCTTTGTTGACCGAGGAATCCTAGGCGCAAGTAGGAAGGCGCCGCGCAGCTCTTGTGCTGTCAAGGGGCTGTAGCATGGGTTATGTTGAGTCAAGGGTCTAGTAGGGTCCATGGGGGTCTGTTCAGGGGTTGGCTCAAGGTAGCTTGGTCTTGGCTCGATGAAACCGAGAGTTGGCTCAAGGGTTTTTGGTTAAGGGTTCGAATAAGTGGTTTAATTGGCGAGGGCTCGAACCGTGGGTCCACGGGGTGGTTCATGGTTCACAAGGGTAAATTTGGCAATAAAAAGTATATAAGTTTAAAATTTGGGAATTTAATAATAAAGTTTGAAATTATTTCGGGATTAAAACGCACTACGAATTAATAATCACGAAATAAATAAAAATCCATGAATTTAAATTAAATAAAAATAATAGAAAATTTATTTAAGCTTAATTAATTATTTGGGATGGTCTAGTGTCAACGAAAGTAAGAAAAAGTCAAAGTCGAGAAATTTTACGTCTAGTGGTAAAACGATCATTTTACACATGAAAAAAAGTAAACGTCTTGGCAGTGCCCTGAATGCTGTAAAATATGTTAATATGATTATTTTAAATATTTATGGAAATTTATGATGAAACGTTAACTCTAAAAGATTTGTTGCATGCTTGGTTTAAAAAGAAAAATGATTATTTTATGAATGAATTTTATAAAGTGATGAAAATATGAAATGTTGAAGGAAGTAAAGTAATTGTGACTAATAGGATGATACAATGATATGATAATAGGATGTATGTAAGACGAAGGCTCAGTTGAAGGGTGAGATTGACATTGATGCCCCCGCCGCGTAGTACTGTGGTAACAGGTATCCATCGATTTTCAGCTAATACGAAAGTCACAATTAACGATCTAAATTCAATGAAAAGGAAAATGTATATGTATATGATGAAATGGAATATGTTTATGATAAAGGGAAAATATTTATGTTTATGCATATTCATGAAATGTTATGTTGAGTAAAAGTATTTTCACTGTTGCATGTGATTGTATGCGTATTAGTTGTTATTATGGTTATGGTTTGATGAGTCAATAAACTCACTAGGTGTGATCGATGCAGGTGAGCATGATGTTGATGTTGTTGAGGGACCTGATGGTTGATCTTGCTGGACTGAAGGTGCAGATAACCCGAGGACCAGCGTTAGTTTTCTGTATTTATGATTTAAAGTTTATGTTAAATATTTTTACGACTGTTATTTTGCTTTTGAGTGGTTTTTGAGAGGGTGTTAGAGTTAGCTTTATTTTGAAATATTGCTAAGTTAGTATTGACTAACGTTTGACGATTTTATGTTTTGAACTCTTTCCTTTGAATTTTTAAATATAATTGATGGTTTTATTTTTAAATGGTGCAAATTATTTTTAAAAAAGTGTTGTTTGAACATTTCATGTTCGCAATCTTGATTTTGATGTTAACAAAACTTGTTATTATTTTTCTAACATATTTACTCAAGTGTGAAGTTATTAAAACAAGAAGAAAAATGAAACTGAATTCTGCACAAACTGAATTTCTGATAAGTTTTGGTATTTTGATGATATCGCCCAACTGAATAATTCAAATTACAATCCGCAAACTTGACCGATCCGAAAAGTCAATTTGAAACAAGTCGTATTTCACGTCAATTGGGCAAATTCAGATGTTATCAAGGTCTAACTGATCGCTGAATTACCAAACTGATTGCACGAAAATAGCAATCAGTTGGGTATGAGCAGTTGTTGTATTTTTGTCATATCTCTCATCTCGGTTATTAGAATGAAGCGGTTCAGTATGCGTTGGAAAGATAAGACGATGTCTATAAATCATCTTCAGAAGTCAAAGACTGAATCGAAACTTAAGATGCTGATAAATGACGATAAAGCTACTGGTTTTGCACAAATTGAAATTAGCCTAGCTAATTTCAGTTGACCAACTGAACTGAACCAGTTGCTGCTGACCAACTGAAATGAACTGAACCAGCATCTGACCAATTGAAATGAACAGAACAAGCAGCTGGCCAACTGAACTGAACCAGCAGCTGGCCAACTGAAACTGAACCAGACCAGCTGAAACTGAACCGAATCAGTTGAACTGAACAGTTGACCAGAGTTGATGTGGGGACCCGGACGCTAATCAAGTTCTTAATCATCATTGGGACTAATTAATCAATTAGTAATACAGGGTCTAAATTTTTTTTTAAAATGCAGAACGTAGTGAAATAAAACATATATAAATCTCAGTATAAAAGTACAAGTCCTGTACTACATACATTTATTCAACTAAGGTTTAACAGCTAATATCAAGTGTCCAACCCTATCTCTAATCCAAGTCCGGAGCCTCCACTCTAATCACGATCTTTCCTCATCTCCTCGACCCTGAACATGTCCCACCTGTTGTCATGCACACATACAAAACAAGACAACAGCCGGATAACTCCGGTGAGAATAACTCCCAGTATAAACAATGTAAACATGCAATCATATAAAACATATACAAAAGCATATAAAAATTATCATTCACATGCAGCCAATCAACAAACATGTATGATATCAAAACTGTAAATCGACTAGTCGTATCAGACTTGACTCAAACAACGCGTCGTCTCAGACTCGACTCATTCTTAATCAAGGGATCCCGGTTCTGAATATTGAGAATTATATCGAATCTCAGTCGATAGAAATGACTAAACCCTAAACGGCATCGATATAATTCCTATATCCAGTGTCTGGGCGAAACATCCACAGAATTGACGAATCAGTCAAGGATTAAGCGAATCAGCCAATAATTAGACGAATCAGTCAGGGACTAGGCGAATCAGCCGATGACTAGGCAAATCAGCCAGTAGCTAGGCAACTCGGCCGATAGCTAGACGAATCAGTCTATGACTAAACGAATCAGTAGTCAATACATGCAGTGGCTATAAATCAATAGACTACAAACATCAATCTCATTAACTAAAAATATCAATGCAATAAACTAAGGATGTGATTTAGGAAAACTCAAGTCAAACCTCACTCGAGTTGTGCAATCCCAACTCAACATTAATTTATACATTTCTTTCTGATACTCTGACTCTGTCGAAGTCTCGAACTCAAAGCCTGTCACTACTCAATCTGACAACAATAATATTGAGGGTACGGTATCAATACACCACTTAATCAATACTGGATATAATCAGAATTTAATCAAATTCTGTTTCAACAACATAACGTCATAATTTCAATATATCCAGCACTATCATATCAATCAGATATCAATTCTAACATCTCATATTTGATAACAATTCAATTCCGATATCAAGTCTTAATCAACTCAAATCTGAAAATCATAACAATTCCATATGGTATCTATTCTTCAGTCCGGTTTCGATTATACGATGTCTAACATGTCAAGAACATCATATATGAATCCTATCAGATTCTGACAATACCATAAAACTTACCGCCCGGGCGCCACATCTTCTGTCCGAAGCATACTTTGTTGAACATTGGCGCTCGGGCAGTTACTTTCTACCGCTCGGGCGCCAATAGTTCTGTCCAAAACTTGTACCATTCATATGCTTTGCCCAATATGGTCTCGAAATGGCCCGGCTATAATCACCTCAATTCTTAATCAATAATCTCAGATTAACAGAATCAAAATCTCGGGCATTACAGTTGATCACTCGGGAAAATGTCCAGCACGTTGAATTTGACCGTTCCTATCTAAAAAACAATACAGAAACTTTCGAAACGGTCATATTCTTGTGTCTAGCATAATATCATTGTTGGAACCTATAAATAAAACATATTAAAGATCAAACAAGAGCTTTTGAAGAGGATTCAAAGAATGGGCATTTAGCATGAATATATCAGCTAGTTGAGAGCACATGCCCTTGTGTGATGATACATTTGAGATGTACACTGTAAATGATAAATTTTGTGTGATGATACATTTGACGATTTATAAAAATTTGGGCATGATGTCCCTATATTTTGTAAAAGCCAAAAACTCAAGCAACAACATCTATACATACGTATAATAATATTTTCATATGCAACATACACAGTATCGTTATACATATAGTCATAAACATCGTGAAACTTGTTTCAAACCCTGACAGAAAAATCCATTATAATACATATGCGGAAGCTATACAATAAGACGTCCAGGTTCTAGTCGAGGTAAGGAACGTCACAAGAATCCATTGGCGAACCGACATCCTATGTATCTTCTTTACCCGATCCTGTAATACATGAGCTATGTGAGTTTATAAAACTCAATAAGTTAGCACTTATACATATCAATATGCGTAGAATGAACATACATATCCAGTCGTGATCAACAATTAATCTTTAAACCATATCATACCATAGCATATATTCATTTTCATTTCTGTATTTGATCTTCATTAGTTGATTTGTACTACTGTGATTGCTTTATTATATAGCTACTACTTTGTTGGACGTCAGGGTGCCCTGTCAACCCCACGCCACATGAACATATATTGGCCAATAGGTTTGGTAGACTTAAAACCACCCATGATGTCAACAATCTCATATATCATACAAAAATCAGTCATTTTCATGTTCTTGTTCATGACATAGCACCTATCTTCAATATTCATGACTTTCTTTCATATTTAATATATAAAAATGTAATATGGTGCTATGTTTTCATCAATAAACATACTAACAATATACATATATCAATAATCAATGGAAAGCATTTGAAATTCGTAATATTATTCATGTATTACTTCAAGAACATGCCAACTTACAGTCCACGCGTACGAATACTGGTTTGAGACGATGTTTCTCGCTGCTATACTGTCAACTATATCAATAATTCAATCACTATGTCTATACTAGGTGAAAGTCATCCCTTTATGCTCCTCTACATATATAACAACCATTAAAGATGAACACTTACAACTCTAGGATGATCTTCAGGTAGATGATTAAATTCTAGCTTCAAAATGAGGAAAAAGAAGAATAAAATCACTTGGAGGAGGTTTTCTCGAGTTTCTTGTTGTGAAAGGAAATAGACGAATAGTGGAGATGCTAGAAAAAGTCGAAACTTTTCTTTTTATATGCAAAGCGACGCTCGGGCGGCAAGATCTTACCGCTCAAGCGCGGAACCTTCTGTCCAAATGCTGAAAATATCATGCAGTGGTGCTCGGGAGTTATATTCTACAGCTCGGGCGCAGAACTTTCATTAAACATACTGCATTTGTGGTGCAGGGGCGGGAACATCCTATCGCTGGGGCGCCACACATTCTGTCCTGAACACTGCTCGTCAAATATCTCTCCTAAAACGTCTCGTTCTTTCAAAATTTGAAAAAGTGGTAAACATGAAAATTGTAGCCCTATGTCGTGGCTTGCATCGCCAATTTGTTTCAAGTCATTTGGAGGTTTGAGTCAAAAGTTATGCTCATTCTACCAAAACGTGTCATTGTAGGAATGACGATACACACGACACACTTCGTGGTGCTTTTGGCTTGTTTTTCACAATGATTTGAACAAAACCCAAAACCTGAAAGTTGTAACCTTATATATTAGCTTTCTAATGGTTGTGGTCTCACACAATTTGGATCAATATCCAAATAATTATGCTTAAACCCGTAAGAATTGTCATATTTTTCATCTCATTTATTGAACTTCCTACCAACTTCCATTACACCACTTTATCTACACATTTTATTATCATTATTTAGATATATATTCATTCTCAATACACCATGGACAATATAAATCATATTCAATCTCACTATCGAAACCTCAAGCAACACATGAAACTTAATGAGTCAAATAACCACATAATAAATTACATAAACGCATTATTAATCATTTGTACGAGTAACCGGACATTATAATACATTAACAAGAAATTTGAACTTCAAAGATTAGTTGAGTGAGTCTTGCAGAAGGACAATAAACTTGTATATGTAGTCTTTACATATAAGACATTAAAAAATATGTTGATTGTGAGGTGCTGCCTACAATCTTGAGTGCTAGGAGTTCAGTTAGGCAATAGCATAAGTTCTAGCTTAATGGGTTCGTACAAAGAGTTGTATAAATCAAAGTCTTCTAGTGAATCCTTCCCGAGGTGGATGAAGGGTTGACGTAGGAGTATTTGAAGTCTTCGAACATCCAAAAACAAATTCATGTGTATTTGTTTATTGAATTTACTTATCATTTCCATTGTTTTAAGTATGCATTGTTGAATCATTTTATGTGTTGTTCAAATACAAAATTATTGTATATCAAGTGTTTGATAAAATGGTTCAACCAAAATAGTTTTTACTCATTCAACTTGAAATATCAGTACACGTAAAGCCCAAGCATTTATTTAATTGTTAAATCATTTATTTAAATTTAAAATGATTGTTAGCGATGCATGGTTTATTTAATTGCATTATTTTAATGTTAGGTGATGCACGTTAAATGTGTTCTCAAGTTTCATATATCAGGCAATTATTCGACGCGGGATCGAAGAAAAGAGACCGACGACGAGTTTGACAATTTTAAACGTAGTGTTTTATTTTAAGTTAAGGACGGGACATTTTAAATAATTTATTTGGTTTTATCATTTTTAAAACCCGAATTATTTATGTAGTATTTTATGATCTTTAAACTTTTAAACACTTGTGCAAGTTGTTTTAAATTTAAAGATTTTATAATAATTAGGGGAGAGTTAGTATTTTTAAATTAATTGTTGATTACTAATCAAGCAATTTTATTCCCCTAATTTCTATTAAACACACACACACTCTTTTTCACACATTAGAAATCGGCAAAACACACACAAACTATCACAATTCAGATTTTTAATATTTTGGAGAGCACAAATGTAGAGGCCCGAAATTCGTATTTGAAAATTTGCGGAATAATTTAAAATTTTTCTTTAAAAGTAAATAACTTGCCTCATTCATAAAATTAACTGATAAAAAGTTTCAATGTTTAAAAGTAGCAGCGGAAGTAAATAATTTTTCCAAAATAATAACTTAAAATAATTAAACAAAGTAAAAACCGAGTTTGGAATAACAATAAGAAAGTGCTGAAAATGAGGTCATCGGGTTCCTACTACTGCCGACCCAAGATGGCTCACTGGTCCCCGCCCTCGGTCCCGACCTCATCAGTACCTACAACAATTAAGTCTAGTGAGTCTAAAGACTCAGCATGTGTGGGGACCCGGGCTCTAACTCAATTCTTTTCGGGATTAATCGGATCCTTGTTCAAAAATACGGGTCAAAATTTTGCTTTTAAGATTAAATCAAATGTTTACAACTCAAGCACAAGATAATTCTATATTCATTTCATTGCAACAAACATAATATACATGCCACGTTTTATTCATATTCTACAAACCAGTAATTAAATACAGTACATATCAAAAGTACAACTACTAGTTCATCTGCTATGCCCGTGATCACCACGCTATGTCCATCTCTCATCTCTGTCGCGACCCTGATCCTGCCCCACCTGTTGTTATGCACACATACAGACATAACAACAGCCGGAAACTCCGGTGAGAACAAATCCCAGTATAAAACATGTGTACATGCTGATACATAATCATAAATCATGAATCAAAGCAATAATGAGCTTCATAGTCTATGAAACCAATCTATATAAACATGCAATTCAAATCAAATCATGTCTTGACTCGACTCGACTCTACTCTAGGGATCCCGGTGTGAATAAGACGTCACTGTCTGTCACCTACCCTCCCAATCGGGGTAACTGTACATCTTATTCCTAGACTTCGGTCATGTCTGTATCGAATGTCTACAATCGGAGTGAATCTTATCCGAAGCGTCGATACCACCGAACATCTAGTTTGGCAAGTCTGCCAATGACTCTCCTATCTCAAAGGCTTGAATATAAATTTATAAACAACACAGCATCATATCAAGAGATTTGAATATAAATCTATAAACAAATCAAATTCATATCAAAAGATAAACAACAATTCTAGTATGTGATTTGGTTGGGAAACTCAAATTGAATCTCATTTGAGTTGTGTCTTCCCCAAACAAAACATGAATTATACCTTCTTGTCGTTAGAGTCAATCGAGATCTCGAAGTCGATTATAAAGTCTGTCACTTCAATCTGAAATGGCAATGTATAGATGTACTCTATCAAGATACAATTCAAAGCAAGTCTGATACAACTCATTATTCAATCACCATATAATCTCGACGGCATAATAGTGTAGTTCTTGATACAAATCAACTCACTTATCATTACTCAATAATAATCCACATAATCCTCAACACATCTCCATCATAGTTTCAGAATCTGCACAATCTCATACACATATAAGCTGGAATTTCATACAACTCGCATACGACATCCGATAATCGATCTGTTACGATTCTACGACATCTATAATCTCAAGAACATATAATCACAAGTATATCAGCATTGCTCCAACATGTATATTTCAAAACATGCTGAAAAGATATAGAAAGTATACCCTTTTTGAAGCCTTGTCAAGAGGAACAGGAATCTCGTCTCGTATTTAATTTTGGATGTGTAATTCTTCCAAAATCATAACCCTTAAAGCAAAAAGAATTGAAGCTTCTCCCCACTCTCTCTCTTTCTCAGCTGATGGAAGTGGTGAAAGTGAAGACTCATCACATTTCTATTTATATATATGCCATGTGTCTTCCTAAGAATTAAGGGTGGCTTTCTCGCACAGGGCACCGCGGGTGCGCTCCGTCTAGACCGCGGGTGCGCTTAAGCTTCGGCACCACTTTTCATTTTCCAACATTCGCCGACCGCGGGTGCGGTGTCTTGTGGACCGCGGGTGCGGTCTTGCTACTCATAAAATTTCCTACCCTACTGGCCATGCACCGCGGGTGCGGTACTTTTTCACCGCGGGTGCCGTGTCACTTCTGTAAATAATCTCCAACTCTCTGTCCATCAACCGCGGGTGCGGTGGCCCTACTGTAAAACGGCCAACTTTCTGCCTATCCACCGCGGGTGCGGTGCTTCTTTAGGCGCGGGTGCGGTCTCTTTCTTCAAGCAACACTTCATCTTTTCATTTTATCCACATACAATCTAGGGCATTACATTTCTCCCCCTCTTAGATATTAGTTCGTCCTCGAACGTGAAATCAATTAATCAAAGTATGTACGAACAGCAGTAAAATCAAAAGCTGAATAAATACTCACATCATGAGAATAACTCGGGATATTTCTCTCTCATATCTGCTTCTGTCTCCCAAGTCGCTTCCTCGGTGCCATGACGACTCCACTGAACTTTCACTAGTGGAATAGTCTTCGTTCTGAGCTGTTTCTCTTTCCGATCAAGAATCTGTATCGGTTGTTCAACATAACTCAACGTCTGATCCAACTCAGCTTCGTCAGGCCGAATGACATGAGAATAATCTGGCATGTATCTACGCAGCATTGATACTTGAAAAACGTCATGTATCCCGGATAGAGAAGGAGGAAGAGCCAGTCGATATGCTCGATCGCCAATCTTCTCAAGAATCTCATATGGACCGATGTATCTAGGATACAATTTCCCACGCTTGCCAAATCTGACAATGCCTCTGAAGGGAGAAATCTTCAAGAATACTCTGTCCATTTTTTCAAATACAAGTGGTCTACGTCTGATATTGGCATATTTGGCTTGCCTATCCTGTGCTGTTTTCATTCTTTTCTGAATTATCTTTACCTTCTCAGTCATTTCCCGAATCATATCAGGTCCAAGTTCTGGTGCCTCATAAATATCATCCCAATATAGAGGAGATCTGCATTTCTTGCCATACAAAGCTTCAAACGGTGCCATTTCTATGCTCGTTTGATAGCTGTTGTTGTATGAGAATTCACACAACGGTAGTGAATCTTGCCAACTAGTGCCAAAGTCTAGCACTACTGCTCTCAACATGTCCTCTAAAGTCTGGATAGTCCGCTCTGACTGTCCGTCTGTCTGGGGATGATAAGCAGTGCTCAGGTGCAATGTCGTACCTAAAGCCTGCTGCAGACTGTGCCCAAAGTGAGAAGTGAATCGTGGATCACGGTCTGATACGATGGAATTTGGCACACCATGCAATCTGACTACCTCTCTGACATATATCTCAGCCATCTGATCGTGTGGGTATGTCATTCTGTATGGAATAAAACACGCTGATTTGGTTAATCTGTCTATCACAACCCAAATCGCATCACAACCTCGGGATGATCGAGGTAACTTCGTCACGAAATCCATGGAAATGTGATCCCATTTCCATTCTGGAATAGACAAACTCTGAAGTAAACCTCCGGGTTTCTTTCTCTCAGCCTTCACCTGTTGGCAATTTAAACACTTAGACACAAATTCGGCAATGTCTGACTTCATCTGTTTCCACCAGAACTGTGTCTTTTGATCGTTATACATCTTCCTGCCACCAGGATGAATACTAAACCGACTACAGTGCGCTGCTGACAATATTTGTTGTTTCAACTCTGAAACATCTGGCACTACAATACGGTTATTCACATACAGGACAAAATCATGTACCTGATATTCAGACTGATGTCCTGATCTGACCATCTGAATTGATTGCTGTATATTCTGATCTTTTCTTTGAGCTTCTTTGATTTTCATAATCAAATCTGGCTCAACTTGAATCGTGGAAAGTCTTAATGGTCTACTATCTGTGTCAAATGCTAAACCAGACAAACAACAATCCTCAACTAAATTTGAAACACCTATCGTCGATAAGGATAGGGCACAAACCTTTCGACTCAAGGCATCTGCTGCTGCATTTGACTTCCCTGGATAGTACTTGATCTCGCAATCAAAATCTTTCAGTAGATCAAGCCATCTACGCTGCCTCATGTTCAACTCTGACTGAGAAAACAGATACTTCAGGCTTTTATGGTCAGAGTATATCTCAAATTTCTCACCATAAAGATAGTGACGCCAGATCTTCAAGGCAAATACGATAGCCGCCAATTCAAGATCATGAATGGGGTATCGAATCTCGTGTGGCTTCAGCTGTCTAGAGGCATATGCGATCACATGACCTCGCTGCATAAGAACACATCTCAGCCCTCTGTGAGATGCATCACAATATACAACAAAATCGCCACTACCTGAAGGAATCATCAAGACAGGTGCACTGGTCAGCCTCTTCTTCAATTCTAAGAAGCTAGACTCACAATCCTCAGACCACACAAATGGTGCATTTTCTGTGTCAACTGGGTAATCGGCTTTGCAATACTGGAGAAATCTTTGATGAATCGTCGATAATATCCTGCCAGACCCATGAAACTGCGTATCTCAGGCACAGAAGTCGGTCTCGGCCAACTGATCACAGCTTCAACTTTACTCGGATCTACAGAAATACCATCTCCAGATATGATATGACCCAAGAAGACAACCTGTCTCAGCCAAAACTCACACTTTGACAGTTTCGCATATAATCTTTCATTTCTTAGTGTTTGCAACACAATTCTCAAATGATTGGCATGCTCATTCAGATTCTTAGAGTACACCAAAATATCATCAATAAAAACAATCACAAATTCATCTAAATACCTCTGAAAGACACGGTTCATTAGTCCCATAAACACCGCTGGAGCATTCGTTAAACCAAAAGGCATGACAATAAATTCGTAATGTCCATACCTGGTTCGGAATGCTGTCTTTGGTATATCAATATCTCGTACTCGCAGCTGGTGATATCCAGATCTCAGATCGATCTTGGAATAGATAGATGATCCCTGCAACTGATCAAATAAGTCGTCGATACGAGGCAAAGGATATTTGTTCTTTATCGTTGCCTTGTTCAGTTGTCTGTAGTCTATACACAATCTCATAGAACCGTCTTTCTTTCGCACAAATAGCACTGGTGCGCCCCAAGGAGACACACTCAGTCTAATGTATCCCTTGGCTAGAAGATCTTCTAGTTGTGCTTTCAATTCCTTCAACTCTATAGGCGCTATCCTATACGGAGCTCGAGATATAGGAACGGTACCTGGAATAAGATCAATACTAAAATCTACCTCTCGAGCTGGAGGTAACCCTGGAATCTCGTCAGGAAATACATCTGTAAACTCCCGTACTACTGGCAAATCTGCCACGGCCGGGCTCGATTTCTGGAGATCTACAGAATAAATAAGGAACCCCTCTGCTCATTTTTGCAACAATCTATTCATAGTCAAAGCAGACACTAAGGGAATCCGAGATCTGGAACCATTTCCGTAGAATTTCCACTCTTCTGTCATTTCAGGTCTGAATCTGACAATCTTGTGAAAACAATCTACGGTAGCTCTGTACTTAGTCAACATGTCAATCCCGACAATACAATCAAAATCAGATAAACCAAGTACAACACATTCTAAATCGATCTCATGCCCTTCACACTGTAGTAAGCAATGTCTAACTGAAGTCACAGATATCAGACCACTTCCCAACGGAGAAGAAATAGACACTACAGTAGACAATGACTCTACAGGCAATGCATGCGTCAATGCAAAACGTTCTGATATGAATGTATGTGATGCACCTGTATCTATCAATACATATGCAGGATAACCGCAAAGAAAACAGTTACCTGCAATCACATCGTCTGGTGCATCTTGGGCTTGCTCTTCGGTCAGTGCAAACACCCTTCGCTCGATTCAGCGCCTCAGAAAAAGTGTTGGGTCGCCCCGTGTTCACTAGGGTGAAGATATCCGGATTCAAACCATTTATAAATTGATCGGCAACTGCCTCATCATTCCCTGCTACATGAGGTGCAAATTGAAGCAAGGACGAGAATTTGGCAACATACTCCTCTATGTTCCATTGCCCCTGTCTCAAGTTGGCGAATTCTGCCCCTTTATCTTTTCGATAAGACACTGGAAAGAAACGTTGATAAAATTCATCTTTAAAGACTTTCCAAGTAATATCAATACCTCGATGTTCTAAAGCTCGTTTCACCGTTAGCCACCAACTCTTGGCTACTTCTTGCAATTGATGCCCAATCAGCTTCACCCTACGTTCATCTGTATAGGCAAGTGATTCAAATAAAATTTCTATATCATCCAACCAGCTTTCACAATCCACTGCATTTTCTGTGCCCTTCAAGGTAGGTGGATGGAATGATTGAAATCTCTTCAACAAAGTCTCCATCGGTGTCGCATTCACATCCATCTGAGTACCCGACGTACAACCCTGTTCTGGCACTTGACCTGCAGCTGGTTGTGGTATTCTTCTAGGCGGCATATCTGATTATCAAACAGATTAGGATACAATCTATACAATCTTTCTCAGCCCTCCTCTGATCATATATCTCTGATCCAGAATCGGTTCTGATTCAGTCTTTACAAGTATATGCTGTAAATCAACTCAGATACAATACAACATATAATAGGGAAAGCATTAAATCATGCTAGCACATCAAAAGCAAGGAAGAAGACTCGATCTACCCCTCTCATTCTATTCTTTCTAAGTCTACAGAACCTACTGCTCTGATACCACCTGATGTGGGGACCCGGGCTCTAACTCAATTCTTTTCGGGATTAATCGGATCCTTGTTCAAAAATACGGGTCAAAATTTTGCTTTTAACATTAAATCAAATGTTTACAACTCAAGCACAAGATAATTCTATATTCATTTCATTACAACAAACATAATATACATGCCTCGTTTTATTCATATTCTACAAACCAGTAATTAAATACAGTACATATCAAAAGTACAACTACTAGTTCATCTGCTACGCCCGTGACCACCACGCTATGTCCATCTCTCATCTCTGTCGCGACCCTGATCCTGCCCCACCTGTTGTTATGCACACATACAGACATAACAACAGCCGGAAACTCCAGTGAGAACAAATCACAGTATAAAACATGTGTACATGCTGATACATAATCATAAATCATGATTCAAAGCAATAATGGGCTTCATAGACTTCGGTCATGTCTGTATCGAATGTCTACAATCGGAGTGAATCTGATCCGAAGCGTCGATACCACCGAACATCTAGTTTGGCAAGTCTGCCAATGACTCTCCTATCTCAAAGGCTTGAATATAAATCTATAAACAAGACAGCATCCTATCAAGAGATTTGAATAAAAATCTATAAACAAATCAAATTTATATCAAAAGATAAACAACAATTCTAGTATGTGATTTGGTTGGGAAACTCAAATTGAATCTCATTTGAGTTATGTCTTCCCCAAAAAAAACATGAACTAACCTTCTTGTCGTTGGAATCAATCGAGATCTCGAAGTCGATTATAAAGTCTGTCACTTCAATCTGAAATGGCAATGTATAGATGTACTCTATCAAGATACAATTCAAAGCAAGTCTGATACAACTCATTATTCAATCACCATATAATCTCGACGGCATAACAGTGTAGTTCTTGATACAAATCAACTCACTTATCATTACTCAATAATAATCCACGTAATCCTCAACACATCTCCATCATAGTTTCAGAATCTGCACAATCTCATACACATATAAGCTGGAATTTCATACAACTCGCATACGACATCCGATAATCGATCCGTTTAGGATTCTACGACATCTATAATCTCAAGAATATATAATCACAAGTATATCAGCATTGCTCCAACATGTATATTTCAAAACATGCTGAAAAGATATAGAAAGTATACCCTTTTTGAAGCCTTGTCAAGAGGAACACGAATCTCGTCTCGTATTTAAGTTTGGACGTGTAATACTTCCAAAATCATAACCTTAAAGCAAAAGGAATTGAAGCTTCTCCCCACTCTCTCTCGTTCTCAGCTGATGGAAGGGGTGAAAGTGAAGACTCAGCACATTTCTATTTATATATATGCCATGTGTCTTCCTAAGAATTAAGGGTGGCTTTCTCGCACAGGACAGCGCGGGTGCGCTCCGTCTAGACCGCGGGTGCGCTTAAGCTTCGGCACCACTGTCATTTTCCAACATACGCCGACCGCGGGTGCGGTGTCTTGTGGACCGCGGGTGCGTTCTTGCTTCGCATAAAATTTCCTACCCTACTGGCCATGCACCGCGGGTGCAATACTACTTCACCGCGGGTGCGGTGTCACTTCTGTAAATAATCTCCAACTCTCTGTCCATCAACCGCGGGTGCACTCTTTCTTGGACCGCGGGTGCGGTGACCCTACTATAAAATGGCCAACTTTCTGCCTATCCACCGCAGGTGCAGTGCTTCTTTAGGCGCGGGTGCGGTCTCTTTCTTAAAGCAACAATTCATCTTTTCATTTTATCCACATACAATCTAGGGCATTACAGCATGCATATATCATAAATAACAAGTAAATATATCGTAAAATTTCATGCCATGCAAGGATATCATAACGTAAAGCGTAACGTGAAAATCGTGTCATGAATAATTATTAATACGTACATAACTGAAAATTGTACGTAAAATGTTTGCTCCATAGAGCCCTGTCATGAAATAGCATATCATAATTTTCTGTTGAGAATATTTTCTACTCAAGTGGCCCATAACATGAACTGATTCGTCTGATCAGACTAAACCACAGTATACTGGGCGGTAGAGATCATCACAACCCTTGGACTGGATATCCGTACCAATACATGAACATGAACCGGTCAGTGACCACCGGATGAAGTAATAATCCCATGATAAGCTGCAATCTCATGAGTGTGAAGTGGCCACAAGCAATACCGCATATATCTCAAAAATAAACTTTTATGTTTTTATGCACGTAATATGATTAAATGTCCTGTATTATTTTATCGAATGGATTGGATCGTTCCCAGGCTTGCTGCGACCTAATTCTAACATGAGAAAAATGCAAATAATCTTAACTTGAGAATGACTTCGTAATTGTACCCAAAAACAGGGCCAATTAGACCAACAACTTAAATTCTAACCATGACTCCGTGCCAACCCGAACCGACATCAAACCATCATTTAGTCATGATTAAATACACTTAAAATGATGAAATAATGCTCCTAAAATTGTAAAATTCGAAGTTTGGTGAATGGAGGCCAAAAACATGAAACGCTCTTTCGAGAGTCACTTTGGCACATTGCACCGTAAATTCTCGTACGATCTCTAAACTTAACCGAATCACAAACGGCCAAAAACATGACCTTCATAACTTGATGAGGTACTGTCCAGTCCTAGGCCATAGGATAAAAGCCAAACAAGAACTCAAACATGCCTCTGAACCGAAGCACCAAGTTGCTGTCCAAAATTATAGCAGCAGCGCTTGCGCTTGCATCGCTTCGTTTGCAAGGCTATTGGCCATTGGGGCTTGAACCACCGACCAGAGCCTCTTATCAACATCCTAAGATGTGACTTGAACCATGGCTAAGGGCCCTAGGCCAGCCACAATCCAAGCAACACCTGCCACCACTCACAAGCTCCACCCGAGAACGCATCTCACACGCTTGGGGTGTCTTGTTCGTTCTTGCTATCATGTGTCATTCTAGTGGCCATATGATCGACCTTGGCATGATCTAGACATCATGAGGTATTGTATGAACCATGGCTAAGGACTAAAAGGCCAACCAAGATACACACTACCCCTAAAATTCGAAACCTGCACATGCAGAAAATAAAGGGTTCGAAGGGCACTTGTCTTGTTTTATTTGGAAAACCGATGGAACCATGGACCAAGTCTTGAAAGGCGGACTTGGTCCCATCTTAGACATACCAAGGAGAGATTCTAACCATGGCTACAGCCCCTAAGGCATTCAAGATCAAAACTCTCCCTCTTGACAGCAAAACACGAAAATTCGAGACTCAAAATGACATTATGAACGAGTTTCTGTCCTTTCCCTTCCTTGCGTGCATGGGGCTTGAACTAATGGACCAACATGGTCCTAACACATCCTAGTACGTGCCTAGGTGCAGCCTTGGGAGCCTAGGATCGAGCCAACCACCTGAACTCACAAAAACAAGCAACCCCTGAGGCATAGAGGAAACCGAAACAAAAATCTGTACATGTTTCGAAAATAATGTTGTGATGGTTTCGGTTTTTGCTAGTAAAAATCATGTATATGTGATATTTAAAATACCTATATGGCTTGATTGAAGAGCAAGGAAGAATATAGACATGCCTTGGATTTGTTTTGAAAGAAAAACAAACGAATACAACGACGCGGCGCGGCAGAGACGGAGTTGCTTCACTTTCTTGTTTATCTCTCTTGTTTTCCTCAGGCCTCACACGATTTTTGAGAGGTTATGCTACTGAAATTTTCGAAGAAAGGGAGAGAAGGATGTCTAGGGAAATGAATGGGGAAGTTGCAAAGTATTTGGGTGATAAAATGGCAAGCTAGAAACTTTTCTATCCTTGAGTTAGGAGATAATGAAAATGATTTGATATCAAGAGATTTGAGGTTGATTTGCTAGGGTGAGGGCCGATTTTATCATGTCAAATAAGGTAGAAAAATTGCTTAATTGTTAATTATTGAAGATTAAATGATGAGAGAATTATCTATCAAGAAAAAGGGTAAGGAAAGATATCAAAGGAAATGAGTTGTCAAAATTTTTTGAATCTAGAAAGGAGGGGGGCCGATTTTCTTAAAAAAAGGGGTAGGAATATTGCTTAATTATTAATTATTGGGGATTAAAAATGAAGGGATTATTTACCGTGAAGGGATAATGAAATGAATCAAATAATGGTAAGTAGTAAATTCAACATCAAATCTCATTAAGGTGGCCGAAATTATCTAGTTAAATGAGGTAGGGAAATTGCTTAATTAATATTTATTGAGGATTTAAAATGAGGGAATTAATTATGCCATGAAAGGATTAAGGAAAGATATCAAAATGGTGAGTTGACAAATCAATATTAAATCTTGAGGGAAATGGCCGAAAATTGAATGATAATGGAGGAAAAATATTTCTTAATTATTGAATTTTAAATCTTTAGTGTTTTATCTACCCATTAAATATTTTAGTGAATTAATAAATTAATTATTGAACCTAAATGAACTTATTTACTATTTACCTCAAATTAATTAAATAATTCCATAAACATTCTTTTGCATTGAATTAACTTATTATTTATCTTAAATAAATTCTAGAAATGTTTTCTTAATATTAAATTTTATCTTCATACTCCTACTCCAGTCCGACCTCACTTATTTAACTGAAAAGATAATAACTAACTACTGCATAAAATAATTAAATTTAAAGAAAAGAATTTAAATCCTCATGCATAAAAATCATTTTAATTTAAATAATAGTAATTATGCATTGCTTATACATAGTCTGATCTACGGGTTCTACAACTCTCCCCCCTTAAAAGAAATTTCGTCCTGGAAATTAAAACTTACCGAATAGCTCGGGGTACCGACTCCTCATCTCTGGCTCAGACTCCCACGTAGCCTCCTCCTCTGAATGATTAAGCCATTTGACTTTCACTCGCTTAACCAGCTTGTTCCGAAACTTCTTCTCCTGTCTGTCTAAGATCTACACTGGTCTCTCTTCATAAGAAAGGTTCGGGTAAACTGCAACGACTCAAAGTTCAAGACATGCGAAGGATTTGCCATATACTTCCTCAGCATAGAGACGTGGAACACATTGTGTACTCCGACCAGATTCGACGGAAGAGCAACACGATAAGCTAGCGTCCCAACCCTGTCGAGGATCTCAAAGGGTCCGATGAATCTCGGTCTGAGCTTTACTTTCATCTCGAACCGCATGACACCATTCATAGGTGCTACCTTCACAAAAACATGGTCGCCAACGGCAAACTCTAGATCTCTCCTCCTCTGATTCGCATAAATCTTCTGTCGATTCTGAACAGTCCTCATCCTATCACGGATCTTGACTTCTACATCGGCAGCCTGCTGAATGATCTACAGACCCAATTCTGATCTCTTCCCTACTTCATCCCAATGAACTGGCGATTTGCACTTACGACCATATAGTGCTTCATACGGAGCCATACCTATAGACGACTGAAAGCTGTTGTTATAGGTGAACTCTACCAATTGCAAATTCGACTCCCAACTCCCTGAGAAATCAATGACACAAACACGGAGGAGATCTTCCAAAATCTGGATAACTCTCTCTGACTGACCATCTGTCTGAGGGTGGAATGCTGTGCTAAACAACAACTTCGTACCCATAGCCGAATGCAAACTCTTCCAAAATGAGGAAGTGCATCTAGGATCTCGGTCAGACACTATAGAAACGGGAATACCATGAAGTCTGACTATCTCTCGGATATACAACTCTGCATACTGAATCATGGTGAAAGTCATCTTGATAGGCAAGAAGTGCACTGATTTGGTAAGACGATCAACAATCACCCAGATAGCATTTGATCCTCTGACTGACTTTGGCAAACCGGTCACGAAGTCCATGGTAACATTCTCCCACTTCCCCTCGGGAATAAGAAGAGGCTTGAGCAAGCCTGCTAGTCTCTGATGCTCTTTTTTCACTAGCTGACACGTCAGACACTCGGATACAAAACGTCTGATATCCTTCTTCATTCCTGGCCACCAATACGACAACTGCAAATCTTTGTACATCTTCGTACTCCCAGGATGAATAGAGTACGGAGACATATGGGCCTCGGATAGAATATCTGCTTGAATAGAATCACTGCTAGGAACCCACATTCTGTCTCGGTATCTCACAATACCGTCGCTAATTGTATACAAGACACTGCCCTTGGCCTCATCTCTCTGCTTCCACTTTGCCAACCGCTCATCTGCTGACTGACCACTGCGAATACGGTCTAGAAGGGAAGACTGAATCGTCAAAGTAGATAGACGGGAAACTCTACCTCGAGGATAAGTCTCTAGATCAAACCTCTGCATCTCAGACTGAAGAGGCCTCGAAATCGCTAGATGAGCCATCACTGTGACTTTCCTGCTCAATGCATCCGCAACTACATTAGCTTTACCCGTGTGGTAGCTAATGTCACAGTCATAGTCCTTTACTAGCTCCAACCAACGCCTCTGACTCATATTCAGCTCTTTCTGTGTAAAGAAGTACTTGAGGCTCTTATAGTCGGTAAAGATCTGGCACTTCTCTCCGTACAAATAATGCCTCCAAATCTTCAAGGCAAAAACTACGGTTGCCAATTCTAGATCGTGGGTAGGGTAATTCTTCTCATGGATTTTCAGCTGACGAGAGGCATACGCTATCACCTTCCCATGCTGCATCAACACTGCGCCTAGACAAAGCTTCGAAGCATCGGTATACAAAACAAAGTCTCCGGGCCCTGACGGCATGGCCAAAACTGACGCTGATATGAGAGCTTGCTTCAAAGTATCGAAGCTCTTCTGACACTCATCGCTCCACACAAATTTAACATTCTTCTTTGTCAACGACGTGAGTGGAACTGCGATAGAGAAGAATCCCTGAATAAACTTCCGATAATATCCTGCTAGCCCAAGGAAACTACGGATCTCTGATGCATTCTGCGGCACAACCCAATCTCTGATTGCTGCAACTTTCGCTGGGTCTACCTCAATACCGTTGCTAGAAACGATGTGGCCTAAGAACGCCACCTTCTCTAACCAAAATTCGCATTTACTGAACTTCGCGAATAACTTATTCTTCTGTAGGGTCTGCAAAACTGCAGTCAGATGTCTGCTGTGATCCTCTTGATTCTTTGAGTAGACGAGAATGTCGTCTATGAATACTATCACAAATTGATCAAGATATGGCTGAAATACGCGATTCATGAGATCCATGAAGATCGCTGGCGCATTCGTCAAACCGAATGGCATCACAAGGAACTCAAAGTGGCCATAACGAGTCCTAAAAGCAGTCTTGAGAACATCGGCGTCTTTCACCCTTGACTGGTGATAACCAGAACGCAGGTCGATCTTAGAGAATACTGAAGCTCCCTGTAACTGACCAAATAAATCTTCAATCCTCGGGAGTGGGTATTTGTTCTTCACTGTAACCATGTTCAACTCCCGGTAATCAATACAGAGCCTCATAGAACCATCTTTCTTCTTCACAAACAAGACTGGCGTGCCCCATGGTGAAAAACTCGGGCGAATGAACTCCTTATCGAGAAGTTCCTGAATCTGCTTCTCAAGTTCTGCCATCTCTGTCGGTGCTAATCGGTACGGTGCTTTCGAGATCGGTACCGTACCTGGCATAAGCTCAATCAAAAACTCCACCTCTCGCTCGGGTGGCATACAAGTGACCTCATCAGGAAATACGTCTAGAAAATCCCCAACGATAGGGACATCAGAGGCCTACTGGCTGGGTCCCTCGGGAACGGATATAAAAGTTGCCAAAAACGCTCGACATCCCCTATGCATGAGCTTCCTAGCCTGGACACAAGATATCAAACGCGGTAAATGAAAGTACCTGTCTTGCTCAAATAAGAACTGCTCCATCCCAGGCGGTCAGACTAGAACAGATCTCCACTGGAAGTCGATCAAAACTTTGTTCCTTAATAGCCAGTCCATCCCCAGGATAATGTCAAACTCTGGCATCGGCAAAACAATAAGATCCGCATAAACAAGATTGCCATGAAGCTCGAGGTCTATGTCTCGGATCACATTAGTAGATGCCATCTCCTCTCCCGAAGGCAGTACTACTGAATAGGCTATATCTAGCCTAATGGTCTTGACCTTGAGAAAATTAGCAAAGGTCTCCGAAATGAATGAATGAGTAGCCCCTGAATCTATCAAGGCTTTCGTAGCTGAACCCGCTATAAAAGTTCTCCCTGAAAGGTTGGAACGTCAAGCTGAAACCAATAATCACAAAACTAACCTATAGACATGCGAAATTCAAAGTTCTTCTAACCTAATTCCCGAAAGTAACACAGATTAGAGCATGCGATCCTATCATCAATTCTATGTTCAAAATCTTAACCCAAATCCCCGAAACGATAACACTTAACTATAAACTTAAAGCTTTAAGATACCTGTCATGAGCATGGTCTCCGGGTTCGTCTCTGCTCCATGGAGAGCAAAGATTCTGCCTTGGGTAGGCAGACTCCCCTGTGGGCATTGCTGCAGCAAGTGGTCTGGACTACCACACTTGTAACACTTCCCTTAACCATACATACACACTCCAGCGTGGCGGCGTGTGCACTTAGGACAGACTGGGTGCTCAAAAGTCCTCGGGACTGCGCGTCCCCGCTGCTGCTGCTGCTACTGCTGTCTTCTGTTTCTGGGTGGGCCGTGGAAAGGCCTCTTACTCTGGGCTGCTGCTGAGGAGGAGGGCGGTGTGGCACTTGGACTGGTCGCTTGCCCTAGCGGTCTCTTTCTATAGCCTGCTGATCCTGCTCTGCATCTAGAGCTCTGGAGACAGCGGCATCATACGTAGTAGGGCTAGCTACCCTAACATCACGGCGCAATATCGACCGTAGACCATCCAGAAAGTGTCTCAGCTTTGCTCCGGCATTGTTGGCAATCAGGGGCACAAAATGGCAACCCCTCTCAAACTTACGGATGAACTCCGTAACAGTCATATCTCCCTGCCTCAGGGTCATGAACTCCCTGGTCAACCTGGCGCGCACCTCGTCAGTAAAATATTTCGAGTAGAATACATCGGTGAAGCGCGTCCAGCTCAGAGTAGCCAAGTTCAGGGCTACGGATGTTCCTTCCCACCATAAGCGGGCATCTCCTCCAAATAGATAGGTCGCACAACGGGCCCTATCCTCGTCTCTAAGCTCCATGAACTCGAAGATAACCTCGAGGGACTTAATCCAGCCCTCGGCAATCATAGGAACTGAAGTCCCTGAAAACTCCTTCGGTCTCATCTTCATGAACCGCTCATAGGTAGACTCAGGCCCTGTCGGCCTGGTTGCCACAGCATTGTTCCTCGCAAACTGTGCAAAGAACTGAGTCATCCCAGCTAACATCTGGGCATTCAAGTCCGGTGGAGTTGGAGGTGGTAAATCTCTCTCCTACCTCTGATTCTCGCCGTCCTCCTGGCGAGGCTCATCATCTCCCGTGCGCTCAAGAATGCGTCTGGGAGGCATATTGTTCCATACATAACCCATACGTAACTAACATGCATAATCTCTGTTATTTCTTTAAATTTAAATAAATAATGCGTAATCAATATCTGAACATAAAATACTTTATGAAAACATGCTGTTAAAATATTTCATGCTTTAAAAAAATGCGTAAACGTAAAACTTACAGACCGAAGACGTGACTTCGTGAGCTTCTCGAGGTCAGTAGTAGTACAACCCTTTACAGGAACATAGGCTCTGATACCAACTGTAAAGGCCCGAAATTCGTATTTGAAAATTTGCGGAATAATTTGAAATTTTTCTTTAAAAGTAAATAACTTGCCTCATTCATAAAATAAAATGTTAAAAAGTCAATGTTTAAAAGTAGCAGCGGAAGTAAATAATGTTTAAAAATAACAACATAAAATAATTCAACAAAGTAAAAACCGAGTTTGGAATAACAATAATAAGTGCTGAAAATGAGGTACTCGGGTTTCTACTACTGCCGACCCAAGATGGCTCACTGATCCCCGCTCTTGTTACCGACCTCATCATTACCTACAACAATCAAGTCTAGTGAGTCTAAAGACTCAGCATGCATATATCATAAATAACAAGTAAATATATCGTAAAATTTCATGCCATGCAAGGATATCATAACGTAAAGCGTAACGTGAAAATCGTGTCATGAATAATTATAAATACGTGCATACCTGAAAATTGTACGCAAAATGTTTGCTCCATAGAGCCCTGTCATGAAATAGCATATCATAATTTTCTGTTGAAAATATGTTCTACACAAGTGGCCCATAACATGAACTGAATCGTCTGATCAGACTAAACCACAGTATACTGGGCGGTAGAGATCATCACAGCCCTTGGACTGGATATCCGTACCAATACATGAACATGAACCGGTCAGTGACCACCGAATGAAGTAATAATCCCATGATAAACTGCAATCCCATGAGTGTGATGTGGCCACAAGCAATACCGCATATATCTCAAAAATAAACTTTTATATTTTTATGCACCCAATATAATTAAATGTCATGTATTATTTCACCGAATGGGTTGGATTGTTCCCAGGCTCGTTGCGACCTAATTCTAACATGAGAAAAATGAAAATAATATTAACTTGAGAATGACTTCGTAATTGTACCCAAAACGGGGCCAATTAGACCAACAACTTAAATTCTGACCATGACTCCGTGCCAACCCGAACCGACATCAAACCATCATTTAGTCATGATTAAAATACACCTAAAATGATGAAATATTGCTCTTAAAATTTTAAAATTCGAAGTTTGGTGAATGGAGGCCAAAAATATGAAACGCTATTTCGAGAGTCACTTTGGCACATTACACCAAAAATTCTCGTACGACATCTAAACTTAACCGAATCACAAACGGCCAAAAACAAGACCTTCATAACTCGATAAGGTACTGTCCAGTCCAAGGCCATAGGTTAAAAGCCAACCAAGAACTCAAACATGCCTCTGAACCAAAGCACCAAGTTGCTGTCCAAAATTATAGCAGCATCGCTTCGTTTGCAAGGCTATTGGCCATTGGGGCTTGAACCAACAACCAGAGCCTCTTACCAACATCTTAAGGTGTGGCTTGAACCATGGGTAAGGGCCCTAGGCCAGCCACAATCCAAGCAACACCTACAACCACTCACAAGCTCCACCCGAGAACGCATCTCACATGCGTGGGGTGTCTTGTTCGTTCTTGCTATCATGTGTCATTCCAGTGGCCATATGATCGACCATGTCATGATCTAGACATCATGAGGTATTGTATGAACCATGTCTAAGGGTGAAAAGCCAACCAAGATCCCCACTACCCCTAAAATTCGAAACCTACACTTGCAGAAAATAAAGGGTTCGAAGGGCACTTGTCTTGTTTTATTTCGAAAACCGATGGAACACTTGACCACTTGAAAGGCCGACTTGGTCACGTTTTAGACATACCAAGGAGAGATTCTAACCATGGCTACAGCCCCTAGGGCATCCAAGATCAGAACCCTCCCTCTTGACAGCAAAACACGAAAATTCGAGACTCAAAATGACATTATGGACGAGTTGCTGTCATTTCCCTTCCTTGCGTGCATGGGGATTGAACTAATGGACCAACATGGTCCTAACACATCCTAGTACGTGCCTAGGTGCAGCTTTTGGAGCCTAGGATTGAGCCAACCACCTGAACTCACAAAAACAAGCAACCCGTGAGGCGTAGAGGAAACCGAAACAAAAATCTATACATGTTTCGAAAATAATGTTGTGATGGTTTAGGTTTTTGCTAGTAAAAATCATGTATATGTGATGTTTAAAATACCTATATGGCTTGATTGAAGAGCAAGGAAGAATATAGACATGCCTTGGATTTGTTTTGAAAGAAAAACAAACGAATACAACGACGCGGCGCGGCGGAGACGGAGTTGCAACACTTTCTTGTTTTTCTCTATTGTTTTCCTCTAGCCTCACACGATTTTTGAGAGGTTATGATACTGAAATTTTCGAAGAAAGGGAGAGAAGGATGTCTAGGGAAATGAATGGGGAAGTTGCAAAGTATTTGGGAGATAAAATGGCAAGCTAGAAACTTTTCTATCCTTGAGTTGGGAGATAATGAAAATGATTTGATATCAAGAGATTTGAGGTTGATTTGCTAGGGTGAGGGCCGATTTTATCATGTCAAATAAGGAGAAAAATTGCTTAATTGTTAATTATTGAAGATTAAATGGTGAGATAATTATCTATCAAGAAAAAGGGTAAGGAAAGATATCAAAGGAAATGAGTTGTCAAAAGTTTTTGAATCTAGAAAGGAGGGGGGCCGATTTTCTTAAAAAAAGGGTAGGAATATTGCTTAATTATTAATTAGTGGGAATTAAAAATGAAGGAATTATTTACCGTGAAAGGATAAGGAAACGAATCAAATAATGGTGAGTTGTAAATTCCACGTCAAATCTCATTAAGGTGGCCGAAATTATCTAGTTAAATGAGGTAGGGAAATTGCTTAATTAATATTTATTGAGGATTTAAAATGATGGAATTAATTATGCCATGAAAGGATTAAGGAAAGATATCAAAATGGTGAGTTGACAAATCAATATTAAATCTTGAGGGAAGTGGCTGAAAATTGCATGATAATGGAGGAAAAATATTTCTTAATTATTGAATTTTAAATCTTTAGTGTTTTATCTACCCATTAAATATTTTAGTGAATTAATAAATTAATTATTGAACCTAAATGAACTTATTTACTATTTACCTCAAATTAATTAAATAATTCCATAAACATTCTTTTGCATTGAATTAACTTATTATTTATCTTAAATAAATTCTAGGAATGTTTTCTTAATATTAAATTTTATCTTCATACTCCTACTCCAGTCCGACCTCACTTATTTAACTGAAAAGATAATATCTAACTACTGCATAAAATAATTAAATTTAAAGAAAAAAATTTAAATCCTCATGCATAAAAATCATTTTAATTTAAATAATAGTAATTATGCATGGCTTATACGTAGTCTGATCTACGGGTTCTACAACAAACCTAGGGTTCTTTGCAAGAATAGCAGCCGCCCCTTCCATTCGATTTCCCAGCAAGTTTTGGTGAATTTTATTGCAAGAAAATAGAGCCACGTTCGTCCCGGATCAAGCCTCGCTCCGTCTCCGCTTCGGTATCGCCATATCGTGAGTTTTAAAAATCAAAAAGCATGTATATTCTGTTTTTCCTACGTCGATCTAGTCATATTATGTGTTGCGATGTTTTTATGCGAGAAAATACATGTGTGATGTGTAGAAGTTTGAGCAATCATGTTTTGATCACTTTTGAAACCATTTTTGGGATCTCAAATCTCTATTTTACTGATCTTTTAAAAACTGCGATTTTTACCGTCGAGATTTTGGGAAAACTTTCAACGTAAGAAACGTAGAACTTTTGGATATCTTCGATGCAATATAAAATTCAAAATATTTGGATAGAAATTCAGTGAGATATGATCATTTTCGTGGAACTTCTCAAACTGCGTTTTCTGAAAATTTATATTATTGATGTGTTTTTGAAGTTTTATTGTTGCAGGCTTCGTTGGGGATCGACGGGTGATCGTTGCTGCATTTAGGTATGTTTAGTATGATGTTGGGTTGGTATTTGGTATGCCGGTTAGTGTCGATAGGCACTTGAATTCATTTGAAGCCGTAGGAAATGATTTGGGGTTAATTTCCGTGTTTTTGAGTTGTATTGTGTCGCAGGGTGGATGTCGTTGTTTTGGGGTGGTTATACGGGTTTGGATTCAAGGTTATAGTAATCTAGGAGGGGTCTCGAGGTGTCGATTCATGGTCGGGATGATCGAGTTAGGAGAAATAAGCCTTGAGTATATGAATTTTCGTTGGTTCACGCGTACCGAGCCTGCACGGACCCGTACACGGACCCTGGCATGGGGTCCGTGCCCTTGTTTCCTTCTTAATGTCAGTAAAACAAGCCTACACGAACCCTTCTACGGACCCTGACACGGGGTCCGTGCCTTTGTTTCCTTGAAAGTGTCAAATTTGCGAGCCTACACGGACCCCTAGACGGACCCTAACACGGGGTCCGTGTCCTTACTTCTTTTCGAGCATTTCTTTTGCGAACCTACACGGACCTATACACGGACCCGGGCACAGGGTCCGTTTACTTCATATTTTGGGAAAAAAAAATTAGACTTCACATCAGGTTTTGTTTTGGGGTTCAAGATAATGGTTAATACGATGATTAAAAGAGGTCAAGTTCCGAGGGAACTAGAATGTCATAAGCTACTTATTCAATTCGGTGGTGAGCTCGAATACCTAAGTCTAAGTTATGCAAGTTATGTATTTCAAACTCATGTTAGTTTGTGCAGCAGCGGCCCCAAGCGTGATCCAACGAATCCATCAACGCCAAGTAAGTATGTTTGACGTGCAAAGAAAATATTTCAAGTTTTTGTGGTATGGTAAATATCTTGTGACCAATTATTTATGGTATTGGAAAGCGGTAAAGCATGACCAGGGACCAATCCACCCCGTTAATGCATGAACAGGTTTAGATCAGGAATCGAAAGTGTTAAAGCATGAACGAGGACTAATCCACCCGTTAAAGGATGAACGGAGATCTCATGTATGTGGCAGTGGATCTTCCCTGTCAGCTCAGTACTGTTGTTTAGTCTCATTAGGCGTATTTATGTATGGGTCACTTGCTTTGAAACATGTCTCTACGCAAAATGATGAAGTTTATGTATGTTCATGTATGTACAAGTATGCAAGCACGTTTAAGAAAAGTTTCATGTTATAGCACGTCTATGTTTGTATGTAAGTTCAAGCTTTTATATGCACGTTCAAGTTCAAGTATGTACGTTCTATTTTGAAGAGTATTTGATTTTATTACGTATTACTCTTTACTTCCAGTTTATACGTGTTGAGTCTTTAGACTCACTAGACTTGATCGATGCAGGTGAGGATGCATTTGAGGAGACAGGAGGTGGGGACCAAGGAGCTGGCTTGGACTGAGCAGGAGGCTAGACCCGAGGACCGCCCAGTTTTTAAGAGTTTATGAACTGTCCAAAATACTCTGATTTCATGTTATCGATTATGAGTTTTAAACAAGTACTTTTAGTAAACTTCATTTCAGATCTTTTGTTGTAACAATATTTAGGGATGAACAGTTTATTTTATCGAATTTTAAAGGTTCGCCTTTTATTAAAGAAAATTTTTAATTTTTTTCCGCAAATTTTAAGTAGTAAAAAGTACGGTATGTTACAATTGGTAGCAGATCCGACCTCTCCGAGTACGGTGTGGTTCGGGGATGAACCAAGCGGATGCTGGTGGGCATGTAAGGCCCGGGGCCGAAGAGGGCGGGGGGTGATCGCCGGTGCCATGAGGTGGCACGGACAATGAGCGGCTCCTGGCAAGCTTCTAGGCGGACGGAACATGGATGAACCGATATTACACCGGAAGGAGAGAGATTCCAAAACTGTTCAAGTATGGGACTGTGCAGTTGAAGAGGGTTTAAAATATTTGATATGTACTACTCATATCAAGAATGTGTATCTTCTTTTCGGTAGCTAATCACATAAGAACTCCAAAGTTAAGCGTGCTTGACATGGGGCAATTTTGGGATAGGTGACCTCCTGGGAAGTTTTCCAGGTTGCGTGTGAGTGAGGACATAAGCACGGTGGAAAGACCCTTCTTGATACAGTGAGGACAGTCGTCGAATCTGGGGCATTACAGTTGGTATCAGAGCGGTGTTATTGTAAAGGGTTATGCCTACTGCTAGTCGAAAGAAGCTCACAAAGTCACACCTCAAGTCTGTAAGTTTTAAAGTTATGAGTTATGTTATGTACTAAGCATTAAGTCATGATTTCAGCATGTCCATGTTTTAAGTTCGATTTACGTGCATCTTATACTATTGATATCATGTTCATGCATATGGGGTTTACGTGTTGGGTAAATTGTTGGAACAGTATGCCTCCTAGACGCATAAATAACCGGGAAGCTAGGGATGAAGATAGAGAGGCTCGAGAGGAGGGGAGAGATGCTCCACATCCTCCACCGCCAGATATGCAGGCACATATGCTTGCAGGAATGACTCAGTTCTTCGCACAGTTTGCGGGGAACCAGGCGATGGTGGATGTAGGGGCTAGGCCCAGACCAGAGGCAGTATACGAGAGTTTCAGGCGGATGAGCCCAAAGGAGTTCTCGGGGACCACTAACCCGATGAGAGCAGAAGGATGGATTAAATCCATCGAGGGGATTTTTGCCTTTATGGAGTTGCAAGATGCAAATAGGGTCAGGTGTGCCACATTTCTACTGACCGGGGACGCCAGACTGTGGTTGGAGAGTGCGTCCGTGGCAGCGAACTTGCAGACCCTTTCTTGGGATGACTTTAAGGAGGTATTCTAGTCCAAGTACTTCACAGAAGAAGTACGATCCAGACTGAACAGGGAATTCATGACACTGCGACAGGTAGACAGCAGTGTTGCAGAGTTTGTCAGGATGTTTTAAAGGGGGTGTCAATTTGTGCTCCTTATAGCTAATGATGTCCAGGGAAAGTTGAGGCATTTCATGGATGGGTTGCGGCCGATCTTGCGTCAAGATGTTCGAGTAGCTGGTCCTACTACTTACGCAGTTGCCGTGTCTAGAGCTTCGGCTGCGGAGCAAGATCAGATGGATATTGAGGCTGATTGGCAGGGCAAGAGGCCCTATCTGGCTCCACAGTAGCAGCAGCAACGACCTCATTTTAAGAGGCTGTTCCAGGGGCAGCCAGGAAAAAAGACTTATCAGGGACCGCCAAAGGGCAAGGGTCCTATGCCACATCAGAAGGCGCCACAGAGGCGGGGAGAGCACCCGATGTGCCCGAAATGCAACCGCCAGCACCCGAGACTGTGTTTGTATGGGTCAGGTAAATGTTTCAAGTACGTAGCGAGTGACCACATGTTGAAGGAGTGCCCACAGTGGAGGCAACCGACACAGGGAAGAGTGTTCGCCATGCATGCTCAGGAGGCAAACCCAGACACAAAGTTATTGACTGGTAAACTATTTAATTAGGCATCGTATTACTTGGCTATGCATGTGTTGGAATTTCATTTGGGTTTAATAGTGTGCTAGTAATATTTTAGGGTGTCATGCGAAATAAATTTCTTCTATGCCTGAGATTAAGGTTAGAATTTTGAGGAGATAAGTTTTGTGTTGTGCTAACGTCTCTCAGGAAATATATTCATAAAGAGACTAGCCACGAAGGCCCTAATAGACTCAGGAGCCACCCACTCCTTTATTTCGGAGACGTTTGCTAGTCACCTAGACGTCAAGTCTATTGGACTCGACGTGAGCTACTCAATGACAGTCCCAACAGGGGAAGAATTGTCAGCTACTAGCGTGGTCAGAAACATCGATCTGGAACTGCAGGGCCACCTAGTGTATGCCGATTTGATTGTTTTGCCGATGCCAGAATTTGATATCTTTCTGGGAATGGACTGGCTGACGAATAACAAAGTTTTTATCGACTTTCAGAAAAGGTCGGTGTTAGTAAGACCTTTGGGTTTGGAGCTGTTTCTCTTTGAGCCGGCTAAATGGAGGAGTTATCTTCGCATGATCTCTTGCATTCAGGCGCGGAGACTCATTCACAAAGGGTGGCAGGCTTTCTTGGCCAGCGTTGTTGCCGTACCTGACGCACCCACTCCGTCTATAACTAATGTACCAGTGGTCAGGGATTTTCCTGACGTCTTTGTAGATGACTTCACAGGCCTTCCACCAGAAAGAGTGGCAGAGTTCCCCATTGATCTTATGTTAGGCACAATGCCAATCTCCAAGGCACCGTACCGTTTAGCTCCAGCTGAGATGCTAGAAGTCAAACAGCAGATTCAGGAGCTCCTTGACAAGGAATTCATCCACCCTAGTTTCTCACCATGGGGTGCACCAGTACTCTTCGTAAAGAAGAAAGATGGGAGCACGTGGCTGTGTATCGATTACCGAGAGCTGAACAAGGTAACGATCAAGAATAAATACCCACTTCCAAGGATCGAGGACTTGTTCGATCAGTTGCAAGGATCTACAGTGTTCTCTAAGATAGATCTTCGATCGGGGTACCACCAGCTGAAGGTGAAGGACGTCGATGTTCATAAGACAGCTTTCAGAACCAGGTATGGGCATTATTACGAGTTCTTAGTGATTCCATTTGGACTGACGAATGCTTCAGCTATTTTCATGGACCTCATGAACCGAGTATTTCAACCTTACCTTGATCAATTCGTCATAGTATTCATCGATGATATTCTAATCTACTCAAAGAGCCATGAGGAGAACAGCCAACATTTGAGCACAGTTTTGCAGATCCTGCAGAGTCACAAGTTATTTGCGAAGTTCAGTAAGTGCGATTCTGGATGGAGAAGGTAGCGTTTTTGGGTCACATAATATCTAACAGCGGTATTGAGGTGGATCCAGCTAAGGTAGCGGCTGTTAAGGATTGGGTTGAACCGAAGAATGCTTCAGAGATCCGCAGTTTTCTGGGTTTAGCCGGTTACTACCGTAAGTTTATTCAGGGATTTTCGTCTATAGCTGTAACGTCCGAGATTTGACGACTGTCCTCACTGTATCAAAACGAGTCTTTCCAGCGTGCTTATGTCCTCACTCACACGCACCCTGGGAAACTTCCCAAGAGGTCACCCATCCCAAAATTGCCCCAAGTCGTGCACGCTTAACTTTGGAGTTCTTATGTGACGAGCTACCGAAAAGAAGATGCACCTTCGTGATATGAGTAGTACAAATCAAATCTTTTAAGCCCTCTTCAACTGTACAGTCCATTACATTGAACAGTCTCGGAATCCCTATCATTCTCGTGTGGGTCGGTTCATTCATGTTCCCTCCACCTAGAAGCCTGCCAGGAGCCGCTAATTGTCTGTGCAACTGATGGCACCGGCGATCACCCCCCACCCTCTTCGGCCCCGGGCCTCACATGCCCACCAGCTTCCGCTTGGTTCGTCCCCGAACCACACCGTACTAAGAGAGGTCGGCTCAATACCAACTGTAGAGGCCGGGGGGTGATCGCCAGTACCATCAGTTGCACGGACAATGAGCGGCTCCTGGCAGGCTTCTAGGTGGAGGCAATATGAATGAACCGATTCCACACAGGAATGAGAGGGATTCCTAGACTGTTCAATGTAATGAACTGTACAGTTGAAGAAGGCATAACAGATTTGATTGGTACTACTCATATCACGAAGATGCATCTTCTTTTCGGTAGATCATCGCATAAGAACTCCAAAGTGAAGCGTGCTTGACTTGGGAAAATTTTGGGATGGGTGACCTCCTGGTAAGTTTCTCAGGGTGCGTGTGAGTGAGGATATAAGCACACTGGAAAGACTCGTCTTGATACAGTGAGTACAGTCATCGAATCTGGGACGTTACAATAGCAGTACCGCTCAATTCACTGACTAAGAAAAATGATAAATTTGAGTGGAGCGATGAATGTCAGAGGAGCTTTGATACCTTGAATCAAGCTCTCATTTCAGCATCAGTGTTAGCCATGCCAACAGGAAAAGGAGATTTTGTACTATACACCGATGCATCTAAGCTCGGGTTAGGCACAGTGTTGATGCAGCATGGTCGGGTGATAGCTTATGCTTCTAGACAGTTGAAGGTGCATGAGAAGAATTATCCGACTCATGATTTAGAATTAGCCGCCGTTGTCTTTGCCCTGAAGATTTGGAGACACTACTATGTACGACGAGAAATGCAAGATATTTACTGACCACAAGAGTCTCAAGTATTTCTTAATGCAGAAAGAGCTGAATTTAAAACAGAGACGTTGGTTAGAATTGGTGAAAGACTATGATTGCGAGATTAGCTACCATCCAGGGAAAGCTAACATTGTGGCAGATGCCTTGAGCCGAAAGGTTGAAGTCATCGCACAGTTGCCAGTACAAAGACCTCTTCAATCGGAGATCCAGAGGTTTGGGTTAGAGGTTTATCCCAAGGGCAGAGCTCCTAGACTATCTAATCTGACACTCAAATCCAATTTGCTAGAACGAATCCGTAGGGGACAGCCTTTAGATGAGCAGTTGCAGAAATGGAGGCTGAAAGACGAAGCCAAGGGCAGTGTACTTTACACAGTGTCCGATGGTATGGTGAGATACAGAGGTAGAATGTGGGTGCCTAGTGTTGATTCGATCAGAGAGGATATTTTGAGAGAGTCACACGCATGTAATGACCGAGATTTTTATTCTGTTAATCTGAGATTTTTGATAATGAATGATGTGATTATATAAGGACCACTCCGAGGCACGATTTGAGAAGACATGATTTATGCGCGAGGTGTTCGCGAGGCGCGCATATGCGCGAGCAGGACACAGAACCTCGCGCATATGCGCGAGACAGGGCGCGCATATGCGCGAGCATGGAAAATTCCTAAGTGCCGAGACAGTAGGTCTCGCGCATATGCGTGAAGATAGGGCGCTCATATGCGCGAGCAGAAGAACTCAGAATGCCGAGACCAGTAGGTCTCGCGCATATAGGCGAGACGTGCTGAACCAAGAATGAGCCACACGTCCCTTACCATGCATGATATATATATCAAATAACTTCATTTCCTCAGAATTCAAGAAAGAAACGAGACAATTCCCTGGAGAAGTTTTCAAGTTCTTGATATTGGAATTTGATTTGTACAAGATTCGACCGTCTGATTTTCGATCCGACTTTAATTATGTATTCCTCTCGTCAAAGGCTTCGACAGGATGTAAGTGTTCTTCCTTTTCTTACATGATTCGAAATGGTGATAGGGGAGAAATTAGATATGATTGATGTTTGGTGTTCTTGAGATATTAGAAATCGTATAATCGAAATCATATTGAAGAACGGATACCGTATGAAATTGTTATCATTTTCAGATTTGAATTGATTGAGAATATACAGATTTGGTAGCAGATTGTGTTTATCGATTGATTATGAGTTGAGATTGATATCTGTTGATATTGTATTTCTGGGTATATCGAGATTGTGCTGTTATGCCGTCGAAACAGAATTAGATTGAGTTCTGATCATATCCAGTATTGCTTTGAATAGAATGATGATATTGTATATTTCGAATGTCATTTCCAGATTGAGTATTGACAGCTTCAAATTCAAGACTTCGACTTCGTCAGATCGACAAAAGAAATGTATAAATCAATGTTAAACCGGGAAGATACGACTCGAGTTAAATTCGACTTGAGTTTCCCAAAATCACATACTTTGTTGTATTGCATTGATGTTTGCAATTCATGAGATTGATATGGTTAGTCTATTGATTTCTAGCAAAGCTTGTATTTAGTCTATGGCAGATGTGCCATGTCATTGGCAGAGGTGCCAAGTCATTGGACATTTGGTGATATCTATGTGCGTAGGAATATATCGACTCCTATTGTACAAATTTGATATAGAATGCCAAAGTCAAGTCACTGGGCATTTGGAGATATCGATGTGCTTAGGAGTAGATCGACTCCTATTGTAGAGATTCGAGATAGAATGCCAAAGTCTGGAAATAAGAACGTACGACCATCTAGATGAGAGAGCAGGTGGGAGACTGTTGCGTTCTTATTCGATCGGGATCCCTAAATTAGAGAAGAGTCGAGTCAGAGATTATGAGTCAAGAGTTTGGTTTACAGTTTTATATCGATTCATGTCTTTCAGATTATGATACATGTTATTGATAACTGTTTCATGCTTTATATTTGTTTATATGATTGCATATAAACATTGTTTATACTGGGAATATATTTCTCACCGTAGTTATCCGGCTGTTGTGTTTGTATGTGTGCATGACAATAGGTGGGACAGGATCAAGATCGAGAAGATGATGAGAGATTGAGATTAGAGTTGAGATTCGGACCCAGAAAGAGAGTTGTTTTCATCACTTGATATGTAGTGAATGAATAATAGTTTGTTATGATTTACTTTTGTACTAGACTTGTACTATGGATCATGTTGTAGATATTTAACTTGATCTTGTGATTTTTAAAAGATGGGCCTACTTTATTATAGATTTTGTAGACTCGTTATATAGTGTTCAACATTTTTTTAAAAAAATTATGACACAGTTTACTTAATTGTTACATTTGATCCTAATAATGATTAAGAAGATGAATTAGCCTCCGGGTCCCCACACAATTCATCTCCATATTCTATTCATCCAGGAAGTACTAAGATGTACAAAGATTTGCAGATTCTGTATTGGTGGCCAGGTATGAAGCGAGATATCCGTCGATATGTGTCTTAATGTCTCACTTGTCAACAGGTGAAGGCAGAGCATCAGAGGCCAGCAGGGATGCTTAAGCCACTCCCTATCCCCGAGTGGAAGTTGGAGAATATCACGATGGACTTCGTTGTCGGATTGCCGAGGTCAGTCAGGGGATCCAATGCTATTTGGGTTATAGTGGATCGACTCACTAAGTCGGCGCACTTCTTGCCAGTGAAGACGACTGTGGTGACCCGAACCTAATTCATTTTCTTAATCATCATTAGGATCAGTTAATTAATTTGGGTCTAAATTATTCTTTTTTTTAAATACATGAGTGCGCAACAATGATAATCAATCTGATATAAACATCGAAAGTAAAGTACAAGTCTTGTACAACATATGAGATCAACTAGTGCTCAACAACTACATCAAGTGCTGAAAGTCAAATCTACTTCTAAGTCCGGATCTCCACGCTAATCTTTATGTCTCACCCTCTTCTTGACCCTGATCATGTCTCACTTGTTGTCATGCACACATACAAACACAACAACAGCCGGATAACTCTGGTGAGAAATACATTCCCAGTATAAACAACGTATACATGCAATCATATAAACAGATATACAAGCATGAAACAGCTATCAATAACATGTATCACAATCTGAAAGACATGAATTGATATAAAACTGTAAATCAAACTCGTGACTCATAATCTCAGACTCGACTCTTCTCTAATCTAGGGATTCCGGTCTAACTCAGACTTTGGCATTCTGTATCAAATCTCAGCGATAGAAGTTGATCTACTTCTAAGCAATATCGATACACCAAAAGTCAGTGTCTTGACTGCTCTGCCAAAGACTAGGGCACATCTGCCCAAACTTTATACATGCTTTACTATAAATCAATAGACTAAGCATATCAATCTCATGAATTGCAAACATCAATGCAATAAATAAAGTATGTGGTTTTGGGAAACTCAAATCGAATCTAACTCGAGTCGTATCTTTCCGGTTCAACATTGATTTATACCTTTCTTTTGTCAATCTGACGGAGTCGAAGTCTCGAATTCGAATCTGTCAATACTAAATCTGGAAATGACAATATTGAGGAGTACAATATCAATATACAACTCAATCAATACTGGATATAATCAGAACTCAATATAATTTTGTTTCAACGGCAGAACGGCACAATCTCGATATACCCAGCAATAGAAATCAACAGATACAAATCATAGCTCATAGTCGATAACAAACTCAATCTGATATCAAATCTGTATAATTATAATCAAATTCAAATCTGAAAATGATAAAAAATTCAAACGGTATCCGTTCTTCGATCTGGTTTCAATTATACAATTATAACAATCTCAGGATAGATAATAACAATAATATCAGGATTTTTTCCATATCATATTTTCAGATCATATCAGAAAGTACTAAAACTTACGTCATTCTGAAGAATTTGTCGAGAGGAGCTCGAAAATCAACTCAGATCAAAATTCTAACGGTTGGATCTTGTAAAATCACAAGTCTAGTATTTGAAGAAACTCAAAATTCCCTAGAACTATTCTCGTGTCTTTCTTGAATTCTGAGGGACAAAATCGTTTTTGATATATATATCTTGCATGTTCGAGACATGTGGCATCATTCTTCATTCTTCACGTCTCGCGCATATGCGCGACCTCCTTCGGCGCATATGCGCGAGACCTACTGCTCTCGGCATCAAGCGTTCCTCTGCTCGCGCATATGTGCGTCCTCTCTTCGTGCATATGCGCGAGGTTATCTACCATGCTCGCGCATATGCGCGGGTCACATCACGCATATACATGAGGTTCTCTTCCTGCCTCGCGCATATGCACGAGGGGTTCAGTCCTCGCACATATCTCATGTATTATCACGTCTTCCCCGGTCTGTTCCTTTCCATCTATAATCATATCAAATCATCAATTAATCATTTCAGATTACAATAATAAAATCTCGGGCATTACATTTCTCCCCCTCTAAAATCTGATTTCCTCCCTGAAATCACAGGCAATCAAATCAGATACAAGAAGGAGATATACAGAAGCTAAATAAAGAGACTCACATCAACGAAATAAATCTGGGAATTTCTGTCTCATGTCTGATTCAGCCTCCCAAGTAGCTTCTTCGATGCCATGACGACTCCACTGAACTTTCACAAGCGGAATAGTCTTCGTTCTGAGTTGCTTTTCTTTACGATCAGGAATCTGAATCGGCTTTTCAAAATAACTCAGCGTCTCATCAAGTTCTGCTTCGTCTAGCTGAAGAATATGAGATGCATCAGGAAGATACTTCCGCAATAAAGATACATGAAAGATATCATGTGTTCCAGATTAAGAAAGCGGTAAGGCGAGTCGATAGGCACGATCTCCTATCTTCTCAAGAATCTCATATGGCCCTATATATCGTGGAGACAACTTCCCTTTCTTGCCAAATCTGACAACACCTCTGAAAGGAGAAATCTTCAAAAATACTCCGTCTCCTGCCTCAAATACCAACGGTCGACGACGAACATTAGCATATTTGGTCTGTCTGTCTTGAGCTGTCTTCATTCTTTTCTGAATCAGCTTCATTTTTTCTGTCATATCTCGAATCATATCAGGCCCAATCTCAGGTACCTCGAAGATATCATCCCAATAAAGAGGGGATCTGCACTTTTTGCCGTACAACGCTTCAAATGGAGCCATCTCTATACTCGTCTGATAGCTGTTGTTGTACGAAAATTCACAAAGTGGCAAAGATTCTTGCTAACTATTGCCAAAATCTAGCACTACAGCTCTAAGCATATCTTCCAATGTCTGGATAGTCCGCTCTGACTGTCCGTCAGTCTGTGGGTGATATGCGGTACTCAGGTGCAACTTAGTACCTAGAGCTTGCTGCAAACTGTGCCAAAAGTACGAAGTAAACCGAGGATCACGGTCTGATATCGACTTCGGCACTCCTGCAATCTGACCACTTCTCTGACATAAATCTCTGCCATCTGGTCATGTCTGTACATCATCTTGTACGGAATAAAACATGCTGATTTGGTCAATCTATCAATCACGACCCAAATCGCATCACAACCTCGGGAGGATCATGGTAGCTTCGTCACAAAATCCATAGAAATGTGATCTCATTTCCATTCAGGAATAGACAAGCTGTTTAACAGACCTCCTGGTTTCTTTCTTTCGGCTTTCACCTGTTAGCAATTCAGACATTTTGATACACACTTTGCAATATCTGCCTTCATATTGTTTCCACCAAAACTGTCTTTTCAAATCATTATACATCTTTCTGGCACCAGGATGAAAACTGAATCGACTACTATGCGCTTCTGAAAATATCTGTCATTTCAAATCTGAAACATCTGGCACAATAAGACGATTATTCACATACAACACGCTATCACAAACCTGATATTCTGATCGATGCCCTGCTCTGACCATCGAAATCGAATTCTGAATATTCTGATCAACTTTCTGAGGTTCTTTAATTCTCAAAATCAGCTCCGATTCAACTTGAACAGCATAGAGTCTCAATGGTTGACAATATGTCTCAAATATCAATCCAAAAAGACAGCAATCTTCTATTAAATTTGAAACACCAATCGTCGATAAGGATAAGGAACATACCTTTCGACTCACTGTATCAGCTGCTGCATTGGATTTTCCCGGATAGTATTTGATTTCACAATCAAAATCTTTCTATAAATCAAGCCATCTTCGTTGGTTCATATTCAATTCAGACTATGAAAAAAGATATTTCAGACTCTTGTGATCAGAATAGATCTCAAACTTCTCACCGTATAGATAGTGTCGCCAAATCTTCCTTGCAAAAATACGATGGCTGCCAATTCAAGATCATGAATTGGGTAGCGAGACTCATGTGGCTTCAGTTGTCTCGAGGCATAGGCAATGACAAGTCCTCGCTGCATCAAAACACAACCCAATCCTCTGTGAGAAGCATCACAATAAACGACAAAATCACTAATACCTGATGGAATAGTCAATACATGAGCACCGGTCAATCTCTTCTTCAGTTTTAGAAAACTGGCTTCACATTCTTCTGACCAAATAAACGGTGCATTCTTCTGAGTCAGTTGTGTAATAGGCTTAACAATGCTCGAGAAATCTTTAATGAATCGACGGTAATATCCTGCTAAAATGTTCAGCATGATCAATCATATTCTTGGAATAAATCAGAATATCATCGATAAAGATAATCACAAAATCGTCAAGATATTTCTGAAATACACGGTTCATCAAACCCATAAATACAGCTGGAGCATTGGTTAAACCAAACGACATGACAATAAACTTATAATGGCCATACCTGGTTCTGAAAGCAATCTTCGAAATATCATATTCTCTGACTCTCAGCTGATGTATCCCGATCTCAGATCGGTCTTGGAATAAACAGAAGAACCCTGCAACTGATCAAATAAATCATCAATATGAGGCAACGGATATTTGTTCTTTACCGTAGCCTTGTTCAGTTACCGATAGTCAATACAGAGTCTCATTGAACCATCCTTCTTTCTCACAAATAGTACTGGAGCAACCCAAGGAGAAACACTTGGTCTGATGTAACCCTTGGCCAGTAAATCTTCTAACTGCTCTTTCAATTCTTTCAGTTCAATCGATGCCATTCTGTACCGAGCTCTAGAAATCGGAACTGTACCTGATACCAATTCAATGCTGAAGTCTATCTCTCTGACTGGAGGCAAACCCGGAATCTTATATGGGAAGACATCAGCAAACTCATATACCACTGGCAAATCAGCCAATGATGGGCTCGATTTCAGTACATCTACTGAATACACAAGGAATCCCTCTGCTCCTTTCTGTAATAATCGAGTCATAGATAACGCAGATTTCAAAGGAATTCTCGATCTAGAACCCTTATCGTAAAATTTCCATTCATCAGCCATCTCAGGTCTGAATTTCACAATCTTCTGGAAACAATCTATGGTAGCTCTGTACTTGGTCAGCATATCGATACCAATAATGCAGTCAAAATCATACAACCCAAGTACAATACAATCTAACTCAATCTCAGGCCCGCCATACTGTAGCATACAACGTTTCACAGAATTCACTGATATAAGACCTCTCCCCAAAGGTGAAGAGACAGATACTACATCAGATAATGACTCAACAGGAAATGCATGAATCAATGCAAATCGCTCAGAAATAAAAGTGTGGGATGCACCCGTATCAATCAATACGTAAGCAAGATAACCACATAAAGAACAGTTACCTGCAACAACATCATCTGGTGCTTCCTGTGCCTGCTCTTCAGTCAAAGAAAATACTCTGGCCTACTGTCTTGGAGGCTGGCTAACAGTCTGGCTTCCTTCTGGCCTCTGCTGTGACTGAGTAGTAGTCGGTGGCTAGATGGAATGAACAGCAGATGATCGTCTATCAGTCTGAGCCACTGATCCAGATGATTCTGCTCCCTGGGATCTCTGGGAACCTCTATGTGGACACACTCTAGCAAAATGTCTCTGATGTCTGTAGATGTTGCAACTACCAGATACTCCTTGGCATTGCTCTGTGGGATGTCTTCCTCCACATGTTCTGCAATAAGCCCCTGTATAACTTTGGCTCTGTCGGGAACCACTGGAGCTAGATGAACTACTTCCTGGCTTTTTGAACTGTTTTCCTCGGGCTTTCAAATAATCTTTCTTTCTGCTGCTGCTACTGCCGCTATCAAATCTAGGAGGGGGTTGTTGGAACTGAGGGGAAGATGGTTGATGTTTTGGTACTGGAGGAACATACGAAGCTCATTTCTGTCTTATCAGGCCAGCTTCAGCTCCTTTTGCTCTATTCAGGGCATCAGTAAAATTATTTGGTCTTCCAGTGTTTACCAATGTAAAGATCTCAGGATTCAACCCATTGATGAACTGATCAGCAACAGCTTCATCATTATCAGCAACGTGCGGAGTAAAACGCAACAAGGTAGAGAACTTGGCCACATACTCTTAAATGTTCAACTGACCCTATTTCAGATTAGCAAACTCTGCTCCCTTGTCTTTCCTGTACGATACTGGGAAAAATCTTTGATAAAATTCAGTATTAAAGATTTTCCAAGTAATGACTATACCTCGATTGTAATGCCCTAGATTGTATGTGGCTAAAATGAAAAAAATAAAAGTGTTGCTTGAAGAAAGAGACCGCACCCGCGCCTAAAGAAGAACCGCACCCGCGGTGGATAGGCAGAAAGTTGGCCATTTTACAGTGGGGTCACCGCACCCGCGGTCCAAGAAAGAGTGCACCCGCGGTTGATGGACAGAGAGTTGGAGATTATTTACAGAAATGACACCGCACCCGCGGTCGACGTTTATGCAAATGTGGATGGACCGCCGAAGCTTGAGCGCAGCCGCGGTTCATGAACTACCGCACCCGCGGTCATACGTGTTACTTGAAAAATATGACACTTGCCCCTCAACATGCAAGATATATATATTATGCGTCTTCATTTCCTCTCCTGGACAGCTGAGAATCGAGAGGGAGAAGGGATCAAGGAAAAGGAAATTTCTTTCACTTTTGAAGCTAGCTTGTACAAGATTTTTACATCCAAACTTTAATCCGATTTTGGTTTTGAGTTCCTCACATCACTAGCTACAAGAAGATATTTGGTATTGACAGATTCTTCTTCGAGACTTTGACTACGACACAGATTGTGCGACGAAAGGTATAATTTATGTTTTGTTTGGGGAAGACACAACTCAAATGAGATTCAATTTGAGTTTCCCAACCAAATCACATACTAGATGTAGAACTCGTAAATCAGTCTACGTATAAGCCATGCATAATTCTAGATTTTTAAATTTAATTGACTTCATTGCATGATTTTAAATGCATTTCTTTGAAGTTAATTATTTTATTATTTCAGTTCAGTAGTTTGATTTTTAGCATTTCAGTTATTTCAGTGAGGCCGGACCGGAGTTGGAGTTTTGAGATAGAATTTAAGATTCGAGAAATATTTCCAGAAGTTAATTTAGCTAGCAATTAAGTTCATTTAAGTTAGAAAGGGAGGTTTGAGAATTTAATTTAATTATTTGAGGTGATTAAGAAATGAACTCATTTAAGTTATTTAATTAAGGGGTTAGCTCACTAAATTATTTAAAGGATTAGTAAGGCTTTTCAAAGATTATTAGTTGACTAGATAACCAACACTTCCCACTCATTTTATTAGCATAATTTCGGCCCCATAGTTGCTAGGCAACTCAATTGCCAACTCATCAACCTTTTGACGATTTCTTTGCATATAAGTTGTAGGATAATTCTAGGATTTTTGGGAGCACAATTTAATTAATTAATGGACATATCCAAGACTAGGAAACAAGCTAATATCGGCCACCCCCTCCTAGAAGCTTCCTAGAAGATTTGATAGCAAACCACAATTCAAATTTCAAAGGAGAGTGGACTTAGTCTTGATTCATTCCTTATATCTTGCACTTTTTCTCCTCACCTTCCTAACCATTTTTCCCCTCTCTTTTTTTTCAAAATCTGAGTGAACTTTTTAAGCTGAGATCCGTGGGAATCCAGTAGGAAAATAAGGGAGAGAAATCGAGTACAAGAAAGGTAGAGAAGCTAGCCACTCCGTCTCCTCCGCGCCGAGTCGTCGCATCCTTTCGTTTTTCCATCAAACGAATCAAGGCATGTCTAGATTTCTTTCAAAACCTCAATCAAGTCATATACTGAATTTTTAATATCACATGTGCATGATTTTTATCATGAAAACCGAAATATTCATCAAAGAACTTTTAGAAAATACTTGCAGATTTTCGGCACCTTCCTTGGCAACCTCACGTTTTTCTGAGTTTTGGTGGTTTCAGGTTAGGGATCGACTCCAGGCTCCCATGGTGACTCTTAGACACGTAATAGGATGCATTAGAGTCATATTGGTCCGTTCGTTCAAGCCCTTTGTCGCTGGAAATTCAGAATTTGACAGCAACTTCAATTCTACCATTTTTGCTTTTCAAAATTTCAGTTTTATGTCAAGGGGATTTGATTTGATCTTGGCTGCCCTAGGGCTTATAGCCCTGGTTAGATCACTCCCCTAGCAAGTCTAAGACGTGATTAAGTCGCCCCTTTTGGTGGCTGGGTCCATGGCTCATCGGTTTTTAATCAAAACATCACAACAGCCCCTATACCCCTTCGGCTACTTCGGTTGGGCAGCTTTTGGTTCGTTTCTTTTGTTGCTTGGTATGGATCTTGGTTGGCCTATGGCCCTTAGCCACGGTTCATACCATGCCCCTAGATGTCTAGGTCGTGCCATGATCAATCAAATGGCCACTGGAACGACACGTGACAACAAGCAAGCAAATCACACCACACGCGCATCAAATGCGCTCTCGGTGGAACTTCTCGGTTGGTTGCTGGAATGGTGAAGATTGTGGCTGGCCTAGGGCCCTTAGCCATGGTTCATATCATTCCTTGGGATGTTAGTGAGAGGTTTTGGTCGGCGGTTCAAGCCCCAATGGCCGATAGCCTCGAAAACGACACAAGGAAAACAAGTGCGCAGCTGCTGTATTTTTTTTTTTTTTGACAGCATGTATGGCTGCTGTTCAGAGGCGTCGTTCGAGTTCTCGGTTGGCTTTTAGCCTATGGCCTTGGACTGGACAGTGCCCCTTCTTTGAGTTGGGAAGGTCATGTTTTCGACCGTTTGTGATTTGGTTCATTTTTGAGGTCGTACAAGAATTTACGGTTCGATGTGCCAAATTGACTCTCGAAGAGCGGTTTGTGTTTTGGCCTCCATTCCACCTAGATTTCGACCCTATCATTTTAGGAACATTATTTTATGATTTTTCAGCGTATTTTAATCATGACTATACGTCGGTTCAGGGTCGGTTCAGGTTGGCTCGGGGTCATGATTAAATGCGAAGTCATTAGGCGTCATAGTCGCATCTTTTGAACGTAAATTGCATAGTTGGTCAAGTTTTAGCATTTGCATGTTTTCATGGCACAGTTAAGTTGCAGCGAGCCTGGGGACGATCCAATCCAATCCAGTTGGTAAAATTACGGGAAATTTTCATTATGCCAGTTAATTATTTTACGTGCATTAAATAGAAAATGATTATTTTTGAGATTTATGCGATATGGCTTGTGGTTCATTCACTATGTGGGATGTTATTTTATACGGTCGCCAGTGACAGATCAGTTTCAGTATGGTACCACCCGGTCGCCAGTGTCCGGCCAGCTCAGTTCAGTTTCAGCCTCCCCGGTAGCCAGTTACCGATCAGTTCAGCTTAGTGCAGTGGCCCACAGGCGTAAAACATAATCTCAACAGAAAATTTACCAGTTTATTTCAGTACAGGGCTCCAAGGAGCAAACATTTTACTGTGATTATCAGTTCAGTTATGCAAGTATTATAATTGCTCAGTACAGATTATTTTCAGCATGCCTCATGACATGATATTTTATCCCATGCATATTTTACTTCAGTATTTACTCGTTACCTACGATATATGCATGCTGAGTCTTTAGGCTCACTAGACTTGATTGTTGTAGGTACTGATGAGGCCAGGGCCGAGGGCGGGGACCAGTGAGCCAGCTTGGGTCGGCAGTAGTGGCACCCGAGGACCTCAGTGCAGCAGTTGTTATTTTATTCCGCAAACAATTTTTATCAGTCGTTGGATAATTTTTAAATTGTTATTGTTGGCAAAACTTTATTTTCTTCCGCTGCTATTATTTTAAACATTGAACTTGATTCATCAGTCGATTTTATGAATGAGGCCATTTAAGTTCTTTTAAAAAGAAAATTTTTAAATTTTCCGCAAATTTTCAAGAAAGGAGTTTAAGCCCTTTACAATTGGTATAAGAGCGGTGGTTCTGTATAGGGTTTCACTACTACTGACCGCGAGAAGCTCACGAAGCCACGTCCTTCGGTCTGTAAGTTTTTCAGTTCAGCATTGTGTTCAGCATTTCAGTTAAAGCATGAATTATTTGTCAGCATGCTTCCAGATTTTCAGTATTTCAGTATTCATTTAAAATAAATTATGGAATTATGCATGTTAGTTACGTATGGGTTATGTTGGAACAGTATGCCCCCTAGACGCATTTTAGAGCGCAACAGAGAGGAGGAGCCTCGCCGAGAGGACAGGGAGGAGCGTAGACCGGAGGGAGACCTACCACCTCCTCCACCGCCCCCACCGGACATGAGTGCCCAGATATTAGCTGGGATGGCACAGGTTATTCGCACGGTTTGCGGGGGGACAATGCTGCTGCCGTAGCCGCAGCCGCAGCCAGGTCGACAGGGCCCGAGGCTGTTTATGAGCGATTCATGAAGATACGCCCGAATGAATTCTCTGGGACATCTGACCCCATGGTTGCCGAGGGATGGATCAAATCCCTCGAGGTTATCTTCGAGTTCATGGAGCTGGGAGATGCAGACAGAGTCCGTGGTGCCACCTACCTGTTCACTGGAGACGCCCGCTTATGGTGGGAAGGAGCTTCGGTAGCCTTGACTTTGGCTACACTTTCATGGACCCCGCTTTACGGAAGTTTTCTACTCCAAATATTTTGCTGAGGAGGTTCGCACCAGGCTGACCACCGAGTTCATGAGTCTGAGACAGGGGGATATGACGGTTACGGAGTTTATCCGTAAGTTCGAGAGGGGCTGTCACTTTGTGCCCCTGATCGCGAATGATGCCAGAGCCAAGATGATGCACTTCCTGGTGGGTTTACGGCCGATCTTGCGCCGGGATGTTAGGGTATCTGACCCTGCTACTTATGAGATTGCCGTCTCCAAGGCCTTAGCCGCAGAGCAGGATCTGCGGGATATCGAGAGGGATCGCCAAGGCAAGCGCCCAGTCCAGGCACCGCACCGCCCTCCTCCTCATCAGCATCAGCAGCAGAATAAGAGGCCTTTTCATGGACCGCCCAGGAACCGAGGGCAGCAGCAGCAGCAGCGGGGACGCCCAGTCCCGAGGACTCAGGAGCACCCAGTCTGTCCCAGGTGCTCACGTCGCCATCCTGGAGCATGTATGGCTAGCTCAGGAAAGTGTTTTAAGTGTGGCAGTCCAGACCACATGTTGCTGCAATGTCCTCAGAGGAATCTGCCTACCCAAGGCAGAGTTTTTGCTCTCCATGCCGCGGAAACCAACCCGGAGACTATGTTGTTGACAGGTACCTTTAAAATTTAAGTTATTATTTGAATTTCCGTGTTTTGGGAATCGGGATTTAGATTTGAACTTAGAACTGTTATAGGATTGCATGCTCTACTCAGATTTATTTTGGGGGAAATTAAGCTAGAAGAAACTTGACCTTTGCATGTCTATAAGTTTAGTTCTTGTAACTACTGGATTCAACTTAGAGCTCCGCTCTTTCAGGGAGAATTTTTATATCTGGTTCAAATACCAAGGCCTTGATAGATTCAGGGGACACACACTCGTTTATTTCAGAGGTCTTTGCAAACTTTCTCAAGATCCAGACCATTGGGCTAGATACAGCCTTTTCAGTAGTGTTGCCGTCAGGCGAGGAGATGACAGCCACCAATGTTATCGAGATATAGACCTTGAGCTGCACAGTAATCTGTTTAATGCGGATCTGATTGTGCTACCGATGCCAGAATTTGACTTCATCCTAGGGATGGACTCGCTATTGAGGACAGAGTGTTGATAGACCTTCCAGCGGAGATCTGTTCTTGTCCGACCGCTGGAATGGAGCAGTTCTTATTTGAGCCGGACAGGTACTTTCCTTACCCTCGCATTATTCCTTATGTTCAGGCTAGGAAACTCATGCATAGAGGGTGTCGGGCATTTCTAGCGACCTTTTTATCTGTCCCCGAGGAAACCCAGCCAGTCAGCCTCAGATGTTCCGATTGTCAGAGATTTCTTAGACGTTTTCCCCAAAGACATCTATAGTATGCCACCCGAGAGAGAGGTGGAGTTTTCCATTGAGCTTATGCCAGGTACGGCTCCGATATCCAAAGCGCCATACCGACTAGCACCGACAGAGATGGCAGAGCTTAAGAAGCAGATTCAGGAACTTCTCGACAAGGAGTTCATTCACCCGAGCTTTTCTCCATTGGGCACGCCAGTCTTATTGGTGAAAAAGAAGGATGGCACGATGAGGCTTTGCACTGACTACCGGGAGTTGAACAGGGTTACAGTGAAGAATAAATACCCACTGCCGAGGATTGAGGATCTGTTTGACCAGTTGCAGGGAGCTTCGATTTTCTCCAAGATAGATCTGCGTTCCGGTTATCACCAGTTGAGGGTGGAGATGCTGATGTCTCGAAGACTGCTTTTAGGACTCGTTATGGCCACTACGAGTTCCTTGTGATGCCGTTCGGACTGACGAATGCGCCAGCTATCTTCATGGATCTCATGAATCGCGTATTTCAGCCGTACCTCGACGAGTTTGTGATAGTGTTCATAGATGACATACTCGTCTACTCCAAGAGTCGGGAGGAGCACAGCAGGCATCTGAACACAGTGTTGCAGAATTGCAGAAGCAAAAACTATTCGCAAGTTCAGTAAGTGCGAATTCTGGTTAGAGAAGGTGGCGTTCTTGGGCCACAGTTGTTTCTAGCAGTGGCATTGAGGTAGACCCGGCGAAAGTCGCTGCAGTCTGAGATTGGGTTGTGCCTCAGAATGCATCCGAGATCCGCAGTTTTCTTGGGCTAGCAGGATATTACAGGAAGTTCATTCAGGGATTCTCATCCATTGTCGTTCCACTCTCTGCACTGACAAAGAAAAATGTGAAGTTTGTGTGGAGTGAGGAGTGTCAGAAGAGATTCGATACTTTGAAGAAAGCTCTTATCTCAGCACCCGTTTTGGCTGTACCGTCAGGATCCGGCGAGTTTGTCCTTTATACCGATGCTTCGAAGCTTGGTTTAGGTGCAGTTTTGATGCAGCATGGGAGAGTGATAGCGTATGCTTCTCGACAGCTGAAAATCCACGAGAAGAATTACCCTACCCATGATCTGGAGTTAGCGGCCGTAGTTTTTGCTTTGAAGATTTGGAGGCACTATCTGTATGGAGAGAAATGCCAGATCTTTACCGACCACAAGAGCCTCAAGTATTTCTTTATGCAGAAGGAGCTGAATATGCGTCAGAGGCGTTGGTTGGAGCTTGTGAAAGACTACGATTGTGACATTAGCTACCACCCAGGCAAAGCTAATGTAGTCGCGAGGATGCTTTGAGCAGGAAAGTCGCAGTGATGGCTCATTTGACGATTCAGAAACATCTTCAGATCGAGATGCAGAGGTTTGATCTTGAGACTTACCCTCGAGGTAGAGTTCCTCGTCTATCTACCTTGACCATTCAGTCTTCCCTTTTGGACCGTATTCGCAGTGGTCAGGCCGCAGATGAGCAGTTGGCACAGTGGAAGAGAGAGATGAAGCCAAGGGCAGTGTTTTGTATTCAGTCAGCGACGGTATTGTGAGATACCGAGATAGGATATGGGTTCCTAGCAGTGATTCTATCCGACTAGACATCTTATCAGAGGCCCATACGTCCCCGTACTCCATTCACCCTGGAAGTACGAAGATGTACAAAGATCTGCAGCTATTGTATTGGTGGCAAGGGATGAAGAAGGACATCAGACGGTTTGTGTCCGAGTGTCTGACCTGTCAGTTAATGAAGGCCGAGCATCAGAGACCAGCAGGTTTGCTCAAGCCTCTCCCTATTCCTTAGTGGAAGTGGGAGAACATTACCATGGATTTTGTGACCGGATTGCCGAAGTCAGCCAGGGGGATCGAATGCTATTTGGGTGATTGTAGATCGTCTTACCAATCAGCGCACTTCTTGCCTATTAAGACGCTTTCACCATGATTCAGTATGCAAAGCTGTATATCCGAGAGATAGTCCGACTCCATGGTATTCAGTTTCGATCGTATCCGACAGAGATCCCAGATTCACTTCCTCATTTTGGAAGAGCTTGCATTCGACTTTGGGTACGAAGTTGGTGTTTAGCACAGCTTTCCATCCGCAGACAGATGGACAGTCGGAGCGAGTTATTCAGATTTTGGAGGATCTTCTTCGCGCTTGCGTCATTGATTTCTCAGGGAGTTGGGAGTCGAACTTACCATTGGTAGAGTTTACCTATAACAACACGTTTCCAGTTGTCTATAGGTATGGCTCCGTATGAAGCACTGTATGGCCGCAAGTGTAGATCTCCTGTTCATTGGGATGAAGTAGGAGAGAGAGCAGAGTTGGGTCCAGAGATTGTTCAGCAGGCAGCAGATGTAGTAGTCAAGATCCGTGATAGGATGAGGACTGCTCAGAGCCGACAGAAGAGTTATGCCGATCAGCGGAGGAGAGACTTAGAGTTGCAGTTGGCGATCATGTCTTCGTGAAAGTGGCACCTATGAAGGGTGTCATGAGATTTGGGAAGAAAGGGAAGCTCAGTCCGAGATTCATTGGACCGTTTGAGATCCTTGACAGAGTTGGGACGCTTGCTTATCGTGTGGCTCTTCCGCCGAATCTGGCCGGAGTACACAATGTCCTTTCACGTCTCCATGCTGAGGAAGTATATGGCAAATCCTTCGCATGTGCTGAATTTCGAGCCGTTGCAGCTTACTCCCGAACTTATCTTATGAGGAGAGACCCGTGCAGATCCTAGACAACAGGAGAAGTAAACTTCGGACCAAGCTTGTTAAGCGAGTCAAAGTCAAATGGCTCAACCATTCTGAGGAGGAAGCTACGTGGGAGTCTGAGCCGGAGATGAGAGATCAATAACCCCGAGTTATTCGGTGAGTTCTAATTTCGAGGGATGAAATTTCTTTTAAGGGGGGAAGGATTGTAGAACGCCGTAAATCAGTCTACGTATAAGCCATGCATAAATCTAGATTTTTAAATTTAATTGACTTCATTGCATGATTATTTAAATGCATTTCTTTGAAGTTAATTATTTTATTATTTCAGTTCAGTAGTTTGATTTTTAGCATTTCAGTTATTTCAGTGAGGCCGGACCGGAGTTGGAGTTTGAGATAGAATTTAAGATTCGAGGAAATATTTCCAGAAGTTAATTTAGCTAGCAACTAAGTTCATTTAAGTTAGAAAGGGAGGTTTGAGGATTTAATTTAATTATTTGAGGTGATTAAGAAATGAACTCATTTAAGTTATTTAATTAAGGGGTTAGCTCACTAAATTATTTAAAGGATTAGTAAGGCTTTCAAGGATTATTAGTTGACTAGATACCAACACTTCCCACTCATTTATTAGCATAATTTCGGCCCCATAGTTGCTAGGCAACTCAATTGCCAATCATCAACCTTTTGACCATTTCTTTGCATGTAAGTTGTAGGATAATTCTAGGATTTTTGGGAGCACCATTTAATTAATTAATGGACATATCCAAGACTAGGAAACAAGCTAATAATCGGCCACCCCTCCTAGAAGCTTCCTAGAAGATTTGATAGCAAACACCAATTCAAATTTCAAAGGAGAGTGGGACTTAGTCTTGATTCATTCCTTATATCTTGCACTCTTTCTCCTCACCTTCCTAACCATTTTTCCCCTCTCTTTTTTTTCGAAATCTGAGTGAACTTTTTAAGCTGAGATCCGTGGGAATCCAGTAGGAAAATAAGGGAGAGAAATCGAGTACAAGAAAGGTAGAGAAGCTAGCCACTCCGTCTCCTCCGCGCCGAGTCGTCGCATCCTTTCGTTTTTCCATCAAACGAATCAAGGCATGTCTAGATTTCTTTCAAAACCTCAATCAAGTCATATACTGAATTTTTAATATCACATGTGCATGATTTTTATCATGAAAACCGAAATATTCATCAAAGAACTTTTAGAAAATACTTGCAGATTTTCGGCACCTTCCTTGGCAACCTCACGTTTTTCTGAGTTTTGGTGGTTTCAGGTTAGGGATCGACTCCAGGCTCCCATGGTGACTCTTAGACACGTAATAGGATGCATTAGAGTCATATTGGTCCGTTCGTTCAAGCCCTTTGTGCTGGAAATTCAGAATTTGACAGCAACTTCAATTCTACCATTTTTGCTTTTCGAAATTTCAGTTTTATGTCAAGGGGATTTGATTTGATCTTGGCTGCCCTAGGGCTTATAGCCCTGGTTAGATCACCCCTAGCAAGTCTAAGACGTGACTAAGTCGCCCTTTTGGTGGCTGGGTCCATGGCTCATCGGTTTTTAATCAAAACATCACAACAGCCCCTATACCCCTTCGGCTACTTCGGTTGGCAGCTTTTGGTTCGTTTCTTTTGTTGCTTGGTATGGATCTTGGTTGGCCTATGGCCCTTAGCCACGGTTCATACCATGCCCCTAGATGTCTAGGTCGTGCCATGGTCAATCAAATGGCCATGGAACGACACGTGACAACAAGCAAGCAAATCACACCACACGCGCATCAAATGCGCTCTCGGTGGAACTTCTCGGTTGGTTGCTGGAATGGTGAAGATTGTGGCTGGCCTAGGGCCCTTAGCCATGGTTCATATCATTCCTTGGGAGTTGGTGAGAGGTTTTGGTCGGCGGTTCAAGCCCTAATGGCCGATAGCCTCGAAACGACACAAGGAAACACAAGTGCGCAGCTGCTGTATTTTTTTTTTTGACAGCAAGTATGCTGCTGTTCAGAGGCGTCGTTCGAGTTCTCGGTTGGCTTTTAGCCTATGGCCTTGGACTGGACAGTGCCCCTTCTTTGAGTTGGAAGGTCATGTTTTCGGACCGTTTGTGATTCGGTTCATTTTTGAGGTCGTACGAGAATTTACGGTGCGATGTGCCAAATTGACTCTCGAAAGAGCGTTTTGTGTTTTGGCCTCCATTCCACCTAGATTTCGACCCTATCATTTTAGGACATTATTTTATGATTTTTCAGCGTATTTTAATCATGACTATACGTCGGTTCAGGGTCGGTTCGGTTGGCTCGGGGTCATGATTAAATGCGAAGTCATTAGGCGTCATAGTCGCATCTTTTGAACGTAAATTGCATAGTTGGTCAAGTTTTAGCATTTGCATGTTTTTCATGGCACAGTTAAGTTGCAGCGAGCCTGGGGACGATCCAATCCAATCCAGTTGGTAAAATTACGGGAAATTTTCATTATGCCAGTTAATTATTTTACGTGCATTAAATAGAAAATGATTATTTTTGAGATTTATGCGATATGGCTTGTGGTTCATTCACTATGGGGGAGTGTTATTTTATACGGTCGCCAGTGACCGATCAGTTCAGTATGGTACCACCCAGTCGCCAGTGACCGGCAAACTCAGTTCAGTTTCAGCCTCCCGGTAGCCAGTTACCGATCAGTTCAGCTTAGTGCAGTGGCCACGGACGTAAAACATAATCTCAACAGAAAATTTTACCAGTTATTTCAGTACAGGGCTCCAAGGAGCAAACATTTTTACTGTGATTATCAGTTCAGTTATGCACGTATTATAATTGCTCAGTACAGATTATTTTCAGCATGCCTCATGACATGATATTTTATCCCATGCATATTTTACTTCATTTACTCGTTACCTACGATATATGCATGCTGAGTCTTTAGGCTCACTAGACTTGATTGTTGTAGGTACTGATGAGGCCAGGGCCGAGGGCGGGGACCAGTGAGCCAGCTTGGGTCGGCAGTAGTGGCACCCGAGGACCTCAGTGCAGCAGTTGTTATTTTATTCCGCAAACAATTTTTATCAGTCGTTGGATAATTTTTAAATTGTTATTGTTGGCAAAACTTTATTTTCTTCCGCTGCTATTATTTTAAACATTGAACTTGATTCATCAGTCGATTTTATGAATGAGGCCATTTAAGTTCTTTTAAAAAAAAATTTTTAAATTTTCCGCAAATTTTCAAGCAAGGAGTTTTAGGCCCTTTACACTAGAATTGTTGTTTATCTTTTGATATGAATTTGATTTGTTTATAGATTTATATTCAAATCTCTTGATAGGATGATGTCTTGTTTATAGATTTATTGTAGAACCATAAATCAGTAGACGTATAAGCGATGCATAATTCTAGATTTCTAAATTTAATTGACTTCATTGCATAATTATTTTAAATCCATTTTGAAGTTAATTATTCATTATTTCAGTTCAGTAGTTTGATTTTTGGCATTTCAGTTATTTCAGTGAGGCCGGACCGGAGTCGGAGTTTTGAGGTAGAATTTAAGATTCGAGAAATATTTCCAGAAGTTAATTTAGCTAGCAAGTAAGTTCATTCAAGTTAGAAAGGGAGGTTTGAGGATTTAATTTAATTTTTGAGGTGATTAAGAAATGAGCTCATTTAAGTTACTTAATTAAGGGGTTAGATCACTAAATTATTTAAAGGATTAGTAAGGCTTTCAAGGATTATTAGTTGACTAGATAACATTTCCCCTTCATTTTATTGCAATTTTCGGCCCCCATAGTTGCTAGACAATTTAATTGCCAACTCATCAACCTTTTGACCATTCTTTGCATGTAAGTTGTAGGATAATTCTAGGATTTTTGAGAGCACAATTTAATTAAATTAATGGACATTCCTAGACTAGAAAACAAGCAAAAATCGGCCACTACCTCTAGAAACATCCACCAACCCATTTGATATCAAACCATAATTCAAAATTCAAATTTGGGAAGACTTAGTCTTGATATGATCCTATTATTGTGCACCCTTCTCCTCACCTTCAACCATCACTCCCCTCCACCTCCACTGAAAATAAGACCCTTTTCAGAGGTAAAAGTCGTGAGCCATAGCTAGGGAGTAAGGCAAGAAATCGAGAGCCAAGAAAGGTAGAGAAGCAAGCGCTCCGTCTCCTCCGCGCCGTCTCGTCTCTTCTTTTCGTTTTCATTTCAAACGATAACCAGGCATGTCTAGATTCTTTCTAAACCTCAATCAAGTCATATTATCATTTATTTTTAGTACATGATCATGTTTATTCAAGTAAAAATCGAGATCCATGTCAAAACATTTTGAAACAACACATGCAGAATTTTCGATTTTCCTTGGCAAGCTTCACGGTTTCTTTTGGTTTGTGAGTTTCAGTATTGGATCGACTCCAGGCTCCCAAGGCGACTTATATACATGTAATAGGATGCATTAGGACCACATTTGTCCATCGGTTTCAACCCATGCTCGCTGGAAAGCAAGAAATGACAGCAACACCATTTGTGTCCCTTTTTGAGTTCGAAAATTTCAGTTTTTATGTCAAGGGTTTGGATCACTTGGCTGCCCTAAGGGCTCTTAGCCATG